>NW_009207016.1:0-67538 GCF_000690835.1 Fulmarus glacialis | reverse complement strand
CCGAGGCAAGCTGGCTGCTCACAGACCCCGCATCACCCGTGAGCCGGAGCCCCGTGGAGGCTGTGCACAGCTCAGGAGCCTGTCTCTTCCAGCAGCCTGCAGGGAGGGAATGAACCCCAAAAAAGTGCACGTTGGGGTCTGCGCCACAGCGGGACGCGGCACTGAGCGGAGCAGAGCGGGACACGGGCAGGCTATGGGCAGGCAGCAGCAAAAAGCCTTGGGGATGATTTCAGCTGTCCTTAGGTTGATACAGCCCCTGGAAAGGACAGCTCTGTGTTTTAGTAACTCCCTGTACTTTTCAGTACAGCAATAAATATATATTTATACAAAGACATCGGCATGAGAGACCTTTCTCTGATAGCACTTATAGCCTGCTACAGCTGAGAAATACAGAGTATCACATCTAAGCCCCGCAAGCATCATTAACAAACCCTGGTACCTGGCCTCTCGACGCACCGCTGGCTGCTCCCCAGTTACCCCTTACAGAAAGGGGTGCAAAACCAGGACGGGGAGAAACTGTTGCCCAGACCTCCTACAGCCACTTCCAGGCTGTCAAAAACCACGGCTCAGACACAACATACTGAGATAAACCTAGCGCTATGGCTTCGAGCCTTTGCTCTTCAGCCGGTTTGCGAAGAGAGAAAGAAGAAAAAGGTTAATCACGAACAACTGATGTAGAAGTTGTGGGTCTGATATAAAAATGGCAGATTCCCCTGTAACCACCTACCTCGTGGAGCAGCAGCCTTCACCAGAAAGCAACGGCCTCCCCGTTGCAGGAACTGGCTGCACAACACGTATTTCCAGAGAGAAGAGCAGATTAAAGTCCTTTTCCATCTAACCTGGTCACAGACTTTTTGGAGATACCAAGGAAGGGGCCACAAAATGAGCTCGCAGGTTTAGCGGGGGTTTATAATACACACTGCAAGATTTTTCCAGCTAAGCCACAGTTTGAGTTTCTACCCTGCGGGTTACACCCTGAGAAGTTAAATGCGATGCTGAAAAGTTTATAAATACAGAATATATGCTTCTCCCCCCGCCACTCTCACCCCCTTTCCGTGTGGGCACATATATCTCTGCGTACGCACAGCAGCCTGGCCCTCGCCTGTTGTTTCCACCTGGGCTCGGCTCGGCTCAGCCGGCCCAGCCGAACCTGTCCCGCGTGGCACGCCAGCGCAGTCTTCTTCAGCTTGAAACCTTTCACCAGCGCAAACTGTTCTCCACGCCGGTGCCACGGCCTCTTCTCCATTATATCTTTTTGGAAAGAGGGCGGCCATGGGGGCTCGGCAAGGAAAGTGAGGGTCGGCCCCAGCCCCGACATGGCCCCCGGCTGCTGGCACCTGTGGCTCCGCTGCCCCCCAAAACCCCGGGCTCGTCGCACAGGACTTCTGTTAAGGACATTTTGGTACCACCACCCTGTTTCCAACCAAACTGGCAGACGTTAGAAAGGTGATTATATCCTTAGAGATATTTTCTAGTGAAAAACAGAAAAGGGGGGATAATGACTGAGATCAGCGCTGTAGGAGTAAAAGGGTGACTGCAGGCAGCTCTCCTCTGGCAGCACCAGGGGCTGAGGATATCGCGGAGGAAAGGGGGCAAAGCTGGGCTCTCCTCGGTCTGGCGCTCACTAAAAATCCTGCTAACGAGGAGAAGAGCTGGACTTTGCACTGGGCTCAGGCCTTTCCCAGCTCCATCTCTGTTTGCCACCGAGATAGGCAGCACCGGGTGAAACAAAGAGGGAGCAAGAGCAGCTGCGGGAAGCTTTTCCAGAGAATAAATATTTCTATTATTTCCCAGCCTGACTGGAAGCATTCATGGGCTGCGAGGAGATGGTTACTCCCTCAACTGCTTTACTTATCTCAGCCGCTCTAGGTGGTGGTTGTAGCAAATGGCACGCTTGCAAGATAACAGAGGCTTTAAAGGGCTGCTGTCTCGCAGAGAAAGGGAGATGCTGACTCAGCTGCTGGAAAAAATCAAGCAAAACATGGAAAAGGCACAAAAGTTCGTTCACAGCCTGAAGAGGAGAAAATAAGGGAGGGATTCTGAGAATAGGAAGACGCCGAACTCAGGGCGCATCCGCTGGCGAGGCGAGGGGGGAGGCCGGGCAGGCCAACAATGGAGCAAAACAAAACAACACAAAGGCAGGAAATGCAGAAGTTCAGGTTCACACAGAAGTTCAGGTTCACACAGGGCGGCCGGGGCCGCTGCCCTGCGCACGGCGCAGGTACGGGACCCGGCGCGGCCACGGGACCCGCGACATGGCTGCACCCACCCAGGATTTTCTCAGCTCTGCCCCCCCCGCCCCGACCTGTTTGGTGGGTGTTTTTTCTTTAAATAAGCATGTAAACGTAGTAACGGGGCTGTGGAGCTGAGCTGGTGGTGCGAATGGCACAGCATACAAAGTATCTACACAAAAGTGGTTTTCCAGTACGCTGGAGGAGTATTTTTTTCAAAGCAAAAAATGATTAAAAATCAAAATAGCAGATGTCCCCATGAATTCTGCTTTCTGAGGATTTGTTAACTCACTAGGCAAGTTTTACAGTCCAGCTACTTTAGCTTTGACGAGGTAACCAGATCACTGTAAAACGTGAAATCTGTACTACTGTGCATCTTCAGTGCTGATATTTCTATAAGCATTTAGACAGGTAATATTAAGTACCGAAGCAGGAGCATATCAGCAGTTAATTTTCACTCACTACTAGTTGTGGGGTTTGGTTTTTTTTGCTATAATGTTCAGAGTGAACAATATTTACAGAGGGCTTTTAATATTCGTTAACCAGAGGGTCTTCACAGGTTTACTTCCATTGCAGAAACCAGCGTCACCAGATGCTGAGCAAGACGGCCAAGCAACGGCTGCGGGCATAAAGGACAAAACCACATGAAACTCAGTTTGGTTAGCAGGTGTATTTAGCCTCAAAGATAAAATGGTTCATGTAGACTTCAAAACAAAATGTAGATGGGAACGAAATTCATCCGCATGACTCGGGGCCGAATTTCGAATACCTGCCCTCGGTCCTTCGCCATGGTGGCAGTGGTTCCCAGGGCCATGGGTTTGTGAAGCCTCTCCAGTTGGCAGAAGGGAAAGGACATTGGACCCCTCAGCCTGCCGGGAACCGCGCTTGCAGAGCGGTATCACCCTTGCCACCGCAGAGATGGGGCACAGCTCTCAGAGGCTGAGCAAGGAAGGGCTGGTTTCCATCACGGGGCTTCTCCCTGTCCTTTTGGAGATGCCGTTCCCAGTGTCTGGGAGGTTGTACGCAGCCCACAGCTGAGCCCCTGGCCGGCTTTGCTGCTGCCAGAACAGCTGAGCTCATTAGCATGTAAAAGAAATGAAACTGCAGCTCCCGGGCTGCTTTGGGTGCAAACTGGGGGACCATAAAGCCTCGCAGGGCTTATAGGAGACCATAAAGCCACGTGCGTTTCAGACCCTCACAGAGAAGCAGAAGGCTGCAACAATTTTTGATGGGGCAGCACTGTTTGCCAATGATACCTGGGCAAGATGGAGATCCCTTGTTCCCGTTTGGCTTCTGCGCTGCTGCTGGAAGAGGGAGGGCAGAGCCTGCGGAGGAGACCCTCTCTCACCGGAGCAAAGCAGCAGCGTGCAAACTCTTCTGGGCAGCCAGGGGCTCTTACCTAGCGCCTGTAAATCTCCACGTATATAAAAGTTTAAAAAGAAGGAAGAGGCTGCTGCTCTGTAAGGAAAGGAAGTGGTGGGGAAAGGAGTAGGAACAGGCTTAATTTGTGCAGTAGCCTGGAAAGAGTCCATAGGGAGTTTAAAAAGCAATTGTATTTTGGATCTTGAAATTAAGCAGCGAGTCACTCGCTGTTTGGCTGAGGGTGAAGTGGTCAAATGTCACGACACGTGAGGGAAAACAGCAGCTTTCCATTCCCTGTGGGAGCCCCGGAGTGAGGGGTTTACATGGGGAGGGAGGGTTACCACACCGGAGGAATACAAAAAACAAACCAAACCAAACCAAACAAAAAAAAAACCAGGACAGGAAAGCATGGACGGAAATTTCAGCAGAAGGCCCAAGACTGCCGCAGCAGCAACAGACAGAGGCTCTAGTGTGGCTGGAGAAAGGAAGAGGATGCGCGGGGGAGGCGCTGGGGTGGCTGGAGAAAGGAAGAGGATGCGCGGGGGGGGGAGGGAAGGAGGGCTGGGGATTATAAACCACTGTCAGCTTAATTTCATTTCCCAGGAAAATAAAAAAACTATTTGTAGGCACACGGATGAGAACAAGGAGATGAGATTCAGCCAAGACGGGTTTGTCAAGAACATATTGCATCAAATCAAATTAATTTCCTTGTGTGGTAAAGTAATAGGCTTCATGGATATACTTGAGGTTAGCAAGGCTTTTGACACAGTCTTCCAAACATCCTCCTAAGTAAATTGGGGAAGCACGCTCTAGCTCGAACTCCTGCAATGCAACTGAAAATCAAATTGGAAACTGTATGAAAGGATTTAGCTTATGGTTAAAAGCAGATTCTGCAAGGCCTCCCAGGACCCGATGCAAACAGTATTTAGTAGGGAACAGAGATCACACCTTCATGGAGAGTCTTGAAATATTTTGAACGGCAACATTCATGCTTAAAAAGGTCTTGATTCGAAATTACGAAGTGGAGAAACGCTCGTACAGTCCAACGAGAAGCAGCGCAGCACTACAGTTGCACAGAGATAACACACGGGGGGACGACAGCCAGGGGATCACCAGAGGGATCTCTGGGGGAACAGAGGATCACAAGCTGAGCACAACCCAATGCCGTACCATGACAAAAGAGGGAAGCTGGGTACCAGGAGGTGTGAAGGGGAAGAGCTGAAACCCCGGGTGAAGCAAGCTGGCCACATGGACTGTCCCAGCCCAAACAGGGTGGCCAGTGCCAGGACCTGCTTTAAGACTGACCAAAGGGAGCGGTCTGGAAGGTCCAACCTGCAGGGAAAGACTGGGCAAACTGTGAGTCAGTCTGAAGACAAAAAGCCTGAGGGGGATCACATAACTGATTTCCAACATAGAATATGCTGCAGCAAAGGAAGAGGGATCCTTTGGTTCTCCATGTTCACGGAGAACAGGAGTAACAGGAATAGGCAAAAGCTATGGCAAGAGGAGTAAGCTAAAATACAAGCGAAGCACAGCATGGTTTGTGGGATCTCCGTCTCTCAAAGTCTCTCAAGAGGTTCTCTCAAGAACAGGTTAAGCAAATATGACCAGGAGAGCCTGAAGGGTGGTTAGCCCTCTTTTAGGGCAATGGATTTGTTAGACCTCCAAAGGCCCCTGCCAGGCCAATGAGAGGCAAGTATAGATTGACACAGTAGTGAAATAAAATACTTGAGCACTAGCCCTTCAGTAATAACTCAGGGTATGCAGTCTAATAACTTAATAGGACAATTTAGGTTATTTTGTTTAGGACCTGGATGCCGTAAGACCAGAATCCAGAGTCAGGATGAGTTTTACTACTACCTTCAATAAGGCCAAGTTTTCACTCTAGGATTCCAGCTCCCACATCAACCACAACTCTCACTAATAATGTTTATATCACCCATTTTTATTGGCTATTTCTCCACTGACGGATCAGTCGCTCTGTGAAATGCCTAAGACAGCCTGGCCTTTTAAAATTACACACAAACATGTAAGGGCTCCAACAGCTTTTCCCATACCCGTAGGCACCACTGCCTGCACCCAGGTCAACATTATCTTCATGTTTTGCTTTGCTGACATTTATGAATGCCACTGCTCAGTTAAAGAAAATTTTATTGGGCTAAGAAAGCAGGATATGGTGATGTTCATTACTGGTATAACTTCTCCTTTCATTCATCATAGCCGTAATTAATTTCCTAGTATGGTATAGGCTGAGATTTAAAGCCATCCTCGTGAAATGAATTAGCCCTTTTCTCATCTTATTTGGAGTTCCCGATTGTGAATATAGTCCAAGTGTAATAGAGAGGCAATTTATGAGAATGAAATCTCATCTGTGTCCTATTCCTTGCCCTCTCTCTGGTGATTTTATTATGCCAGGGTGGCTCTTCCCATTTGTTTAGAGGGCAGGCTGCATTTGTTATTGTAAGTTCAACAGGTGGTTTAGCACACATCAGTGCACAGTGGGAAGTGGAGAGAGGCCTTGAATGCACGACATCCAACAGTCAAAGCACGCAGTTGGGGTCTGTGGGTGAGGTTTGTTGCTGCACGTAGCATCTCAACACCAAGGAAATCCTTAACTAGGGCTCATGGCGATCCAAGACTCAAATCCCACTAAGCCACGGATCATTCAGGGGGGAGAAGCTGGACGTTACAACTTGTGTGCATGAAGCCTGACCTGACCCAGGGCTGATACCCCGGCACCAGCACACCTCCCATCACTCCCAGTCTGGTGGGCAACGCAGATGAAAACGCAAAGATGGGATGGATAGATGGGATGGATCAACCGTTTTCATCGAAAGCGGAGTCTGCTATTGCTGAATCTGCTGAGATTTAAAGCCATCTTTCTGAAATGAATTAGCCCCTTTCCTTATCTTACTTGGAGTTCCCAAATATAATCACAGCAGTGTGTGGAGAAAGCTGCTGACTTCTGGGAACAAGCATTCAGCTTCAGGAAAGCTGAATGGAAGAGGCAAAGGATTTTGCAAAGCAATGCAATGCGATGGCAACGCTCCAAGGCCCTGCTCGGGGACTCTGGTGTTTGCAAGCAGCTAAAACTCCCCATGCTGTAGTAGGAAAGTTTGCACCTTTCGGTTGTGTCAGAAGACTCTAGTGCTGAAAATTTTCCTGTTGAGCTGGAGGCAAAGGTTTTTCCATGTTGCTGGGCTCTAGGCTTGTCGGTTTGCAGGCAGTTCCCTAGTTAACCAAGGGGTAACTATTCAGAAACTTAAAAAAGGCCTGTGGCATCAATTGTTGACTCCAAGCCTTCCTCTTTTGTTGTTTAAACATCTTGCACAGGAGAGCAGATCCTGGCAATCACACAGTTATAATGGTCCTCTTGCAGGAGGACATAGCTGGAACCAAGGAGGGAACAAGCATGGTGACCAGTGATGCCCCTACCAGCGGCTGGGGCGGCTGCACGGGCCGATGCACCATGACCACCATCTCCACTACTGCTTCGAGGCTGGTACACTGACAGACTATAATGGCTTATCTTAATGGGTTGGTACGGCAGCTCACAAAGCACAGAGTGCATCTGCATTTGCAGTTTAAACCATCCTGCTCTCCGTCCTGGGAAAATCTCCATCCACCTTAGCACTGAATTTTTATTATTAATTGACCGCTTAGGCAGTTTGCGTGCAGATTTCAAGATGAAGAGGATATTTTGCTGGTTTAATTTCAACTGAGTTGAAAATAAAAATTAGGACCGGTAACTTTTCACAGATTTTACCTTTGGAAAGCAGTTACATTTGATTTTCCAGAAAGCTGGGATGTAGCTAATTAAAACCGCACATATCATCCTAACATCATATCCTCGCTAGTGAACTTCTAACCTGACATAAATACATTGCATACTGTAACCTGTTTCTCCTGATTATTAACCTTGAACATGGCAACCTATAAATCATCGGTGAAACAGCTGGTGCTCAGCATTGCCCCAAAGGTGTATGATTACGATCAGTTTATATATATCTTGGTATGCAGACATGAAAAATTCATTGAAGAGCTTGGTATTGTAAGACTTATTGTAATGAATTTTCTTAAAAACATAGATCATGCTTAAAATAGGTGTCTACTCATTATAATGTAGCCATTTATATCTTCCTGAATTTCTTGTGCATAGCTTGGCTGATTTCTTAGAGTCAAATGTGATTCCTAAACAAATTCAGAGTGGTCAGTTTGGCTGTACTTCAGGGTGAGATTTTCATTTTTAGCTTTATGCCTTTATTTCTATGGGGGCCAGGACTCAAACTTGCAAAAATATCAAAAGGATTACGGATTTCTCCCCGTTGGAGATTCCTCTGCAACACTTGGTGTTACATCCATTGCTACTGGGATTTCAGTAGCTGCCATTAGCATTTTAGCTGTGGGGATGATAGCTGTAGATTCACATGAGGCTTGGTGCCAGTGAACACAAGAATTGTGCAACTGTAAACCAGTAATAAAACCAAAGGGAATAAACATACCATAAAACAGGACATAAAACCAGAACTTGAAAATGAGCTTGTAAAAACCACTAAATCTGCTGGCCAGGACCTCAAGGAACATGGAAAGTTAGTCCAGAGGGAGTAGGTCACCTGGTGACATTTTGGTCTTCAGGACTGCATCTTCACCTTTTCCATCCTCCCAACAGCCAAGTACCTATATATAGCCTGTACCAGCTAAAAACGTGCTCCATGATTTAAAGCTACCCAGGACCGATCTAGTGAGCACCGAGAAGCCTGTGCCACATGTTCCCATCCTACACACATTTTGCAGGAAGGCTCTAACTGCTTGTGTCCAAGGTTGAGTGGTTGTTGGCAGGTGAAGGGAATCATGAGGGAAAGACCCTGCATTTTGCTACTGATTCGTACCAGCAATTTGTCATCTTGCAGATTAAACCATTCTTTTCCGATAGGTTATGAGAGGCTTTTGTCACCTCTGGCTCCCCTCCCTCCTGAGGCTCCTCTGTCAGAAACCCTGCCTAGGATGGAATGGGGGGAGAGCCTTCGTGTGCCAGCCCTGTCCATGCATTTTCTCCAGGATAATGGAGTCGATGAGGGAAGCTCTCCCTGCCCTTGCTGTAGTTTCCATTAACAAAACACACCAACACAAGGAGGACTCCATCAAGGACTCCTTTACTGCATCGGCCACATACCCCTTCAATCTTCACCTTGGGCTGGAAGGGCATCACTGCCACCTTGAACCAGTAAGGGAAATCACAGTATTCCCACAGAAACCTGCATGTTCCTCCCAGAACTCCTGGTTCTGATGTTGCCCGTGACAATTTTTGTTTGCTGCAAGCAGCAGACAAAGAGACATTTGCGTGCAACCCTCTTGCACATTGGTCATCAGAGAGATCAGTGCAGATTTAATTTGCTTTTGCCTGCTCACAGCATATTCTCCCTTACCTATCAGAAAGAGTGAAGGCAAACATAAAAACCAGCTCCACAATCGCTTGCAGATTATTTCTGTAGTGCAAACAGTAAAGGCTCAGCAAGAAAACCTGATATCACTGCACGCAAACGTTGCTTGGGTCACCACAGGCATGAGGCCTAAGAAGAGATCTAAAAAGCTACCTCTCCATAAGGAATAAATGAAGCACATGGCAGAGAAGCGTAATTTGTTCCAATTTAGTTAAGATCTCTTGGCACGCCAACTTGCAACTGCTTTAGGAAGACTTCATTAAATAGTGTGCAAGAAAGCCCACTCATCCTTTAGGTTATATACAATGAAATCTACCGATGAAAACAGTTTCACAAATCCTATTTCAAATCCAGGTTAAAAACATCCACCTCTGAAATGGTTGTAGTCAAATGCTACACATATTCAAGTGCTGTTACTGCATAGCATGATCCTTACTAGCCATCAGCAGAGAAGCTGATCCAAATTCATTAGAGGCTGTAACATAGAAAGGGTGCCAAGAAGAGCTGACAAACATGAGGTATTTAGCAGCACGTACTGAAAACACGCTGAAAGATCTTTTGGAGCTTGCCTCTTGTGGCTTCTAGAAAATTGCTTTTTTCCTTCGGATTAAATATAAATATACAGTAGGTAAGAAATGATGGCAGCTCTTCATGTGGCACGGGAAACTAATAGGGCAATGAAAAAGCTTGCTCAAGGGAAACGCTGAGTGTTTAAAGCCAGCAGATGCCTTTTTCTTTGCCCGAATGCTCCTTTTTAGTGCAGTTGTACAGCGCCAATGACAGAAGGTGCTCCTTGGTAGGAACTGGTACTTGGAAAGCTGAACTTAAGGCCTTTTTAAAACTACCAATTTCTGCTAAAAGACCAGTGGACACTGGAAACACCTGCTAACCACTTCTTGCTATCTGACAGAAAGCAGACAAAGCTGGAAAAAAACAGGAATATTATCTTCCCTCTGCCTGTCCCTGATGTATCCACAAGCTCCCTTATTGAGGTAGCTGTAAATAAAGCCAAGGAAGAAATAGAGGAGGGCTTTTCACTCATGCATGACCAGGGAGAAAGAGAAGCTGTTAGCTTGGAGTATACTAAAGCTTCAGCAATCTACCATCTTAATTTCGTATTTGCCCCATTAGCAGAGCAATGTGTACAGCAGAAGCCTTTTGAGGGGAACATGAAGCTGTAATGACGCAAATCCTGCCACTTAAAACCAGTGTCTGAACACGCAACTTTGGTAATCGCGTTAGTCAGGTGAACCGGCTTCACCATCAGATCCAGGTATGGCCAAAGGAATATTAAAGAAACATGAATGACAACCAACCCTGCTCCTGAAGAAGTCTGTGTACTGATTTATGTTCACATTTTTATGATGTACTACGCAGTCAAAACAGAAAGTGGCCCCAAGGTCGAGCGGTAGCAAGTTGCATGGCAGAAGCAGTAGCCATAGCCCTGCCCTCAAAGCGTGACTGAATGGGACAACGAGAAGCGAGACCCAAAGCTTGGCATGTGGTTTTACGTGGAAGCAGGAGACAGCAGAGAGAAGCTGACAGATTTGGTACCTCACAGTGGGGTAGCAGGTTCGCCATCGTATAGCGGCCGCAATTGATTGAGGGGGCTGTATTACGACAGCCCAAAATGTAATGAAGATTGTCATGTTCAAGGATAAGCTGAAGTCTCTTACCCAGGCAGTCCTAATCAGGGTGGTTCGAGTACCGCATGATTGTTGCTAACATTAGCCTCACAACATCTCTGTGAAGAAGGCAAGTGTCATTCTCCATTCTGAAGATTGGAAACCACAATTAAAGCAACTGCCTCGGGGAAGCAGACAGAATTAGAAATTGAATCTGGAGTCCTGGTCTGCCGATTCACCCACGGGCTCACCCTTCAAACTTGTGAGGAGGAACAGTCAAAGGGCACCTTTTACCTGCAGCTCAAGAGACCCGCTCCCCCAGATTCCGGCGATAGCTTCAGCCTAATCAAACGGGCACAAAAGAGCAAAAGCTGCTTGCAAAACAAAGCGCGTACCCCACTGGTCACTAGAGTGCTACAAGCTGGAATCAATGCGATGACTGTGACAGCTGAGAACAAATTCAGCTATGTTTGACAACTTCCACAAAATATTGGCAGAGGACAGGGAGTCTGCACTGCCCAGCAGCACCTTTGTGAATTGATTAGCCATATAGCAGATGGCAAGCCTGCTGCAGACTGAGACAGCAGAAGATGGCCAGTCTGGTTGAGAAGAACTTGAAGACAACTGGGAAGAAAAAGCACGTCCTTACAGTGACAGCCCAAAACGATATTTCGGAAATGTCAGATGCATGGCAGATGAGGAACAGGACTGATTTTTAACATTTTCTTCAACTATTTATTATGAGCACCTGTCTGGCTCATAATGCAAAATATATTGCTTAGTTTAAACCTTTCACTTTCACCTCTTGCCCTCACAAAAATCCTAAAGAAAACATCAAAAAACATTTCTTCTTTTAAAATATTCTTCTAAACAGGACTTAGATAAGCCATTAAGGAATCGACTGATATGCTTGAGAGAATTTACATGCTTTCTCTGAAAATGGGCATGCCTTGAAAGTTTGGTTTTAGGAAAACATATTCTGGACAAAGAGCAAAGGCTTTGCTTCCCTCCTCCTGCCACATATTTTTGGGAGGGGTTTGGCACATGTTTGGGGAAAATTCATATTTTTAATGGTTTTAGGAAATGCCTTAGGCTATTCAGAGTCTGCACAGCTGCTCATCAGTAGCCAGCCATGGCTGAAGGAGCAGAAACTATGGATCAGAGAAATATGCCATCTTTGTCTGGTGCAGAACAATGCTGCTGCAGTGAAATACAATGGCCGTCTCTTATTTTCTACTAGCCCTTAGAAAAAAAAAAAAAAAGAGAGAGGGGAAAAAAAAAAAGGGAAGGATCATGGAGTTTCCTTGCAGGGCCTCTGAGCGGAGGGAGCGAACATTAGCTCTGCGCTCACAGATATGCAAATCCTTCCCTGGGCCCAACAATAGCAGAAACCCTGTGGGAGGAGACCGATAGCACAGACCAGGCGGCTGCTGCTCCCAACTCCTACGCCTGCAAAACCCACAGGTTCCCAGGACTTCCCAGAAACTGGAAAGTCAAAGCATCGTTCAAGAAGAGGAGAGCTGCAAAAGCTCCGGCGTCAGAGCCGACCGCTCTGCACCCGCAGAGAACACCATTACTAGACATTTTAAAGCTTACAGTTTGCCTGCCATTCTGTTTACAGGTGCAACTGCCCGAAAGATTGATGAATCCATGGTTCAACGTCTCTATATTGCCCCTTAGGTTAATAAGGCTCACGTATAAGAAGTTGGAACTAAAAGAAAAAAGGAGATTCTGCAGTGAGACCTCAATTAACAATGCTTGCATCTACATACTCCGAGCAAACTTTCTAAATGAGTGGGTTGGGTTTTTGTTTTCAACATAGACCACAATTACCAGGATTTAATGAAGTCTCTGACTTGCAGCTATCACTGATATCTAAATTTTTTAAGCTAAGACTGAGGGAGTACAAATAACAGATTGGAAGCTACCAGCATTGAGCTACTGCAACACAAATAGCTCAAAGTACTAAGATTTGATGGTTTTACCAGTGCTGACAGCAATCTATAAAAGCTGGAAAACCAAAACCATTCAGTGACACCGATTTGTCTCCCTTTAGAAAATATATTTTTGCACTATAGTTCATGTTATCCTAAATAGTTGCTATTTTGCATCAAATCTATTACCTCAAGCTGCATACAGACTGAGCTGGCACATTCACCTTGCATTTGGAAGGAGGTTTTCGATTGCTTCCAAAACTCCCATCAAACTTTGATCACAGCAACTGTCAATCCTTAAAATTTCATTTCCTTCATGTATTTTCCTCAGAACAGCTGACTCAAGCTAGTGATTTGAATGGATGCCTGAAACATCATCTCTCTACGTAAGCAGCCAACTTCAGGTCTCTCCAAGGCATCATCACCTGAAGCCACAGAGGGGTACAAACAGGTTATTTATACAGCATGCGCAGCAAAAACTGCAGCCAGCGTTCTCTCCCATTGAGCGGAGTCAGAAAACGTTCACAGGCTGGCACCTTCCAGATGCCCAGGGAACAGTTTGGAGGCAGCAGGACCGAGAGCCCGCAGATGCCCCAACATTACTGGATCCCCCAGCCCCGACGTTAAGGATTCAGAGGTAGCTGAAATGTGTGGTGCAGAGCAACAGGAGTCCTAAACATCCCAAGCAGTTTTGTATGCAATACGAAATTCAATGGGAAGCTTAATACTAGAAATACAATCTATTACCTCCCCTCCCCCGCCAAATCTTAAGCCTCCCTCAAACGAAAAAGCGCTCATTTTGCTGCACTAAATGGTAAAGGTCCTCAATCAAAGCAGTGTGTGTTATTCCAACAAGCAGTACACTTTGACATTTGACATTGATACAAAACAAGAGACCAAAGCTGACACAAGATACTTGGGACTAGTTTAGGGGTTTGTCCGCTATTCCATCAGTGACAGTTTTCAACACTCATACTTGAACCAGTTCTCCTCTACAGTCCAGGTCTGCAAAATAAGTCCCTAAGACTTCTTTGCAAGTTCTTAAAAAATTATGTCTTTAATAGTCTGAGCAGATTTGTTGTTGTTCTGTTGTTTCCCACCATGCACACAGAAAAGGCTGTTAGCGTGCAAACCATTGCTGTACTTTGACACAGATACTGTCTTCTCGAAAGCAACAAAAAGAAGTCACTTGTACTCCTTGATACTCCCGTTAACATCTCTGCAACCATTAGGAAATGGTTGGTGGCAAAAGGCGGCTTCTCATCAGACAGACAGAAAGGGTGCTCTGGATGCGAATCATGTGCAGAATAGTATCTGATCTAAGCATCTTACTCACGTAAGCTTTTATTCATTTAGACACACTTTAAAACTCCGTAAGAATCTTTGCAATAATTAACATGTAAAAACTCTGTGTCAAATCAAAGAAAAACCTTCATATTTTCATGTAATACATTTCTTGGACATTAGATGGCAATCCCCCCACTTCATTTTTCATACCAGGGGCCCACTATCCCTTCCAAAAATCAAATGTCACCTTCAACAGGTGAGCGGTCTGTTTGGCCTGTAGGAAGCAAGGCTGTTTGGAAAGCACTTTCAGAGTACCAAGGCTCCCCCACTACCATGGCATTCGTTCTGTTGCAACAGTTCTCCAGTTTTGGTTTTTCTTTGATTAGGAAAGGCAGATGAGTAATACTGTTATGGAAGAATGCTTATAACGCAGGCGTAAGAGTCACTTGTTTGACCCTTGGACACCCTACACCATGACTTGGATGTTTCCATGCCAAAAACCTGTAAGCAGAAATAGGTGGTTACCAGAATTTCCCCCTCATTTCGACAGAGGAATGGGGTTAGGAGAAGAAAGGGGGTTAGTGTGGCATTTAACAATACAATTTCTAGTCTTGCCAATTAAAAAGAGCCCTCCCAAGGGGTATCATTAGTCTGTGTAAATCTTCGCTGGGAATTGTAAAACTGAATTTAAAAAAAAAAGGCTATTTGGTACCAGTATGTGGAATACACACAACAGGAAACACCTACCAACTTTTACAGTGGGAATTCTATAGGTAGAAGAAAAAATAAGACACAAGGCATTTAAACAACTTAAAGGACAGCTCAAACGAATTCAACAGTATATGTAACACACCTGATCAAGTTAATGTCCCTTGGCTTTCAGCCTCTCACTTCTACATGTGATGTTTTAGAAAGAGGCAGGAATAACACACCTCGTCAACTGTTCAGTGATGTACATGGTGGGAGGAACCCTTCCTGACCATTAACTCCGTATGATCTATTTAAGTGGCACTACAAGACATCCTGACACCTATTTATTTCAACAGTGCGTGCCTGTGATTCATTCACACAAAATTCACTTCTTAAGCCTTCATTTCTCATCTACTTCCATCACTCATGAAACGTTCTTTTCAGGCCAAGTTCACCCCTTTTCATATGTCCCCCTCAGGACCGAATTTTGGCCTTGCAATACTTGTCCATTTGAGCTCTCATGCAAATTCACAGTGGACATGAGAGCGAGGTTTGCAGCTCTCCAGCATTCCAAAAGCACAGATAATGTTAGTCCTAAGACGGGGTCCACCCACAGCTGGCTACTCAAATAGCTAATTTTTCATGTACTTCACTGAAAATCTAACCTTTTATCCTCACTCTTGAGATGGTTGTGTATGTGTGTGTCAAGGTGACAACACTGTGAAAACAGAAGTTCTCAAATGGTACATTATCTCAAATATCAAAAGGTCACAAAAGGGTACGAATCGGTAGCTCTCCAGAAGAGACACTGGTTTTTATGAAAAGTGGGTCAGTTTTAGTTTCATGTAGGTTGTTTGACACAGTGGTTTCTGGCATCACAAGCTCTGGTCTACAGGATACCACAGAGCCTTTGTATCCCTTGCTGTCACTACAGCATTGTGTTTTTCTACCCATTAACCAAGGATAAATGACCTAGATATTGTGCCTATTAAAGCCTCGTTTTTCTTTTGCCCTTTTGTTCTTTAGTGTACCACATTATCACATGCTGAACACATTTTAAAGTATTCTCAGTCTCTCATGCCCTTTTGAAGGAGTAAAGTAGGGTTTTTAGTGTGCATTTCTGTAGAGTTACTTAAAGTGGAAAATATGAAGGTAATTCAAGGTTTCTCTTCCTGCCTAGTCCCTTGAAGACAATCAGTTCAGCATTTACAGCCACTAATCTATAAAGAATATAGCAGAAAAATGCTATAAAAAAGCCACAATGCAAATACAGAAAGCGAACACCAGTTGTGATGTCCCTAAACACTACATTCTATAATTACATCTCTGCATATCATGGGTCACTTTTATTAAAAGCATCATTACTACAGTTGGCAGCAATTTACATCTTATCTTACATGATAGCAGTTTCCAAAGAAAAAAAATAAAAAGACATCACAACAAAGAAAAACAATACATTTACAAAGTCATGTCTGTAAACTTCAAGGCTAGTTTAGAGTTGAGGTAATGCTGTTTAGCTTTGTGGCTAAAGTAACAAAGTCCTTTAATTTAAAAAAGGTACCTGATTTTTTTCTTTTTGTTTATACCAGTGCATTACAAGATCACGAGACGATTAAACTGTAGCTTTATCCTGTAAGAACCTTCTCCGCGGGTTAATTTCCAAAAGGTACTCTTCACATTCAACAGCTGCCTTATTATTGCTGTGTCTCAAGACAGAGACATTCACACTATCATGAAGATTGTCAGAGAGAGAGTGTGTGTGTGGGTGTGTGCGCGCATGTGAGCGGGTGAACTCCCATACAGTCAAAATGAAGCGCGAGTACGATATGTATGGTAAATTTCATCTTGACCTTCACAGCAAAAAAAAAAAAAAAAAAAATTAAATATATAACTTCATCCTTCCTTTAAGCAGCACTTCCTTCTATTAGTGCCACTTGATTACAAATTGCTGCTTAATTCATAATACCAATGGTACCAAAAGAAAAAAAAAGCAGAGCATTATGTCAATTTCCTTAAAAAGACATGATCACCTCTCAAATTTCATCTCTCCTAGGGATAATAAATAATGCACTGCACAATACTTAATGACCAAGATACCTTTTGACACATCTGTATAACATGACTTGAACTTTTTTTTTTTGCTACACTATGTTACAGAACAGCTTATAAAAACTAAGTATGGACATTAACTGTGAGTGTAAACAGTAGGACTACCACTTGTCAAAAGTTTAAAACACTTTAACTGTAACTGGTACTGGTTATTCATCATTTTCATTGTTTTCTATTTCTTCCCCCCCATCAAGTGAGTCTAATTCTTCACCCTGTGCTATTTCATCTTCTAAAACGGAGGAATCTGCAGTTTTATCAAGGCTCTCCTCTGCATCACTGCCTTCCAGATTTTCTTCATCTTTAAAGGCAGTTCCTTCAGTTTTGTCAGTAGCCTTCTCTTCGTTGGAGCCCACTGCGTTCTGAAGTCCTGCTAGTGCTGGGAAACCGGGCAGAGTCAATCCTCCCAGTCCTGGAGGTAGAAACATAGATGGATAGAAGAGGCCAGGAGCCATGGTAGACAGCAGGAAAGGATTGAAGGCCAGAGGGTTTGTGGGCAATCCAGTGTTGGTGGTGGTGGTGGTAGTGGTGGCAGTGGCGGTAGTCGCCGCAGTAGCAGCACTGACAGATCCATTTGCAGAGTCAGTAGCAGAAACAGTGTCTGTGCTTTTCTCAGAGTCTTTGTTCTCCTCTTCATTTTCATTTTTCTTCTCTTCAGCTTTTGAAGCGCCATCCTCAGTCTCTCCTTGACCGGAAGCAGTAGTGGCATTTCCAGTAGTAGCCGTTATCGGGTTATTCAACAATCCGCTTAGTCCAAACATATTGGGCAATCCTGCCATCCCTGGCAACATCAGAGGCAACATGGCAGCCGGATTTTTAGCGTCCCCCCCAGCAGCAGCAGCTGTTGCTAACCCTGGCGGGAAGCCCATGAGGCCTGCGAGCTGGAGAGACTGCAGGTTCTGTAGGTTCTGGAGGCTTGTGAGGTCCATTCCAGCAAACAGACTGTTCATTAGTAGTGGGTTGATTCCCGAAGTTGATGCTACAGCAGCAGCTGCTGCAGCTGCTTTGGCAATTTCACTTTTTGGCCTTCTTCCTCTTCTGCTTGCTCCTTCCTCCCTCACAACAGGTCCAGTGAGAAGACGGTCAAACATGGACTCTGGAACAAAACCCTGAAAAGGGGATGTGAAAAAACAAGCTTTATTCTCGATTAGCTTTTATAGCTTTCAGCAGTTAACTGGTGATGATGGAAGAAACCGAAGGGATTTCAGCATACTCCAAAAGTGGTTTGTTTTTCAACCCTAGCAAATCATGACTAGCTAGCTACTAAAGTGAATGGCAGCAGAACATGAAGAAAAACTGAAGAAAGCAAAGTCACAGATTTTTAACATTTAAACACAACAGTAAAACAACACATAGTGAAACTCTGTAGCTTCATTAAAAAAACCACCCTGATATACTGCAGTTACGAGTTTTTTGCACTTCATACTGAACTTCAGTATAGTAGTATTTTATCGAGTATTTGCAGAATTGTACCATTTATTTTCAAACTTGTAAAAGAAAGGGCAGAAAACCTAATCCTTTGATGCTGCCTATTACCAAGATGATGAATTCCATTTCTGTTATGAATATGACAAATATTTTCTTAATAGTTCCTAACGTATGAATACCTGTGCTTATTAAGGATTGTTGCTTACAAGAAAAAAAATAATGCAAAACAAATGCTGAAGGCTGCCTTACTCTAGCTGATCTTCCGAGTGTAGTTCAATCCCATTCTGCAGCGGCCTCCTATCGCCATCCCCCCGCCCCGAGCTGGGTAACTCCCACTCAGACACTACAATTTCCTCAGCTCAAAACCAGCTATGAGATAAAGACTTAATAATCAATTTACACAGCCTTCAACATTTCAGTGCTATAATCTACAGGGAAGCATGGAATGAGAGTTTCACTTACAGACTGTTTAACAATGTCAGTCCAATCTGGAGCAACAGCAAATTCAGGATTTTCTTCCAGCCATCTTGGCAAGTCCTTCATTGGAGGGGCCATAGCTCCACCCATCTAATGGAAAAGACAAGGTTAATACTTTAAAAAAACAAAAAACCAAAAAAAAAAAAACCACCCCACAACTATTTATATGGACATTTTTTATCTGTGCGCTTTCATCTCTGAAGGATGGCAGTAAAGACTTTCAGTTCAGACTGTGGAAAACTACATGGAAACCGGCTAATGATACTAGTGATAAATATGAACATATCAAAAGAGCAAGAAAGGAATTAAAGGAACTGGGTGGTACATTCCAGTAAGAGTAACTGCCTGTGCCAAATTATTAAACTTTTAAAAAGGAAGCTTGGAGTAGAAAACCTGCTTTCCACATGCAAAGACATTACTAAAGACCTCCATTGAACTAACTTAATTTTTACCTTCTTTCCATTTCGCTTATTTACAACAGGTACCCTTTCTTCTCCTGTCAAGGTGTTTATATCCAGTTTATTAGGGTTTCGACATCTGTGTCGTTTTTGTTTCGGCTTCTGAAACGGGGAAAACAGCACATCTGCACTCTTCTGGAAAGAAGAGAAATGTATTGCTTTTTAGTTTTTCATTTTCTTGACAAACATCACCAATCACGGAACTCCTTCTCACAACAATTTTAAGAAGGGGCGAATTACTTTACACTCAGATTATCTCAGAAAAATCTTTTCTCTTATCAGATGAAGAAATTCTGCAGAACTTGACACCAACACTGTTTTAACACAGTCATATACAAGTATTAAGAAAGGAGAAGCAACCTATACACCCTGGTGCCACTTAGGTGTTTAGATACCACATTAAGTGTGGCTAAAGAGAAAACCTCTACTGAAAACCAACAGTTACAAAATCCAATGACTATGCCCAATGTGAGGAAATTCATTTTGATGTCTGTAAAACTAACTTCTGTATTAATACAATACAACACAACAAACCTTTTAGAATCACATACTTACTGGTACATAACTTGGCATATCTACAGTGTAAGTAGGATGCAATTTAAGCCATTCAACTAAATCCTTGTTTTTAGGAGCATCCTCTCCCACCAGTCTGGTCCCATCCTCTAGATTGATTACAGGGATGCGAGTGTCTGGGTCCAGCTGACCAGGAGATGGAATGTTCCTTGCTGGTAGGGCTTCCATATCTTCTTCAAAAGCTTTGGTCACTTCTGCATCCTCCTGAAAACATTAACATCTGTATTAATTCTCACTTCAAGGGAACAGTTACCTGTGAGAAATAATTTTGGGGACTGAAGCTATATGCTCAAGGAGATTTTGCATACGCAAGAGTTAATGGGGTTTAAATATTCATACTATGTAAAGCAATACTGTCACATTAGGGAATTTTGTATATTTAGCATCCTTGAACATTAAAGAACATACAGCTAAAAACAGAGCAGTTTTCAGGCGCTTCCAGTTAATGGCCCCCAAGACATTCCCCTTTCTACACAGTAAGAAAGACATACTTAAGCCTCAAAATGTTATGTTGTTACAAATATATTATGTTTTGTTTAAAAAAAAAAAAGTCTTTTTGTCTTTTTGAAACTACAGCTACTTAAAACTCAGCCACAATTTGCTAGAGTAAAAATTCGATATGAACAATATGAACACCATTTTATTTGGTTCAAAAAGAAGTAACAGCTCTAAACACAAAGAAAAAGCTGGTTGGGTAAAAACTGTACATTACTATTAGGGAGAGTATAACAACACTTTAAACTCACATTCAGAAAGTACTAGACACAGAAGAACAAATACGAGACAAAAAGGTTGCTGTCTTACTACAGTCAATGATGTCCGTTTGTTGCTCATAAATAACAGATCAAGCCCTTCTACATTTTTCCTCCTTCCTCTCCTCCTCTTCATGGGCGGTTCTCCATCTATTAAAGAGCCATTTAGTAGATGCCTTGTGGGTGTGCGTGAAAGACCTGCTTGCAGCAGCTCCATTTGAGTTTTAAAGGCATCAGACACGGGTGTGGAGACATTAGGCAAGATAAACTTTGAAGTAACAGATGAAAAATTTGAGGTAGAACTTGTTGCCTCTCGTGAGGCCTTTGATAAATCTACAACCTTTTCTTGTCCATTTTCTGAGACCACCTGAGACTCACGTAACTGGGCAACCATTTCCATAAGATTTCTCCTCTTGGCAGCTCTCTCAGCCTCAATTTCAATCTTTCTTCGTCTCCTCCTCCTCTGACGTGGAACCGACAAATTGAGTGCATCTTCCTAATGAAAAATGAGCATTTCCAGACATTAGCAAAGCTCTGTTTGCTATGCTGAATTTAAAATAAAAGTCCAAACATATAACTCTGAAAACAAAGCCTTCATTTTATTCAAAGAAACACTTTTTTATTTTTCCCATTTTATTTAGAGAAATACTATTTTTTGGTTTTTTTTCTATTATGCAAAAGAAGTGCATGCAAGATAAAATATTTTATGTAAGAAAGAAAAAGATGCATCCTTGCCTTTGATAACTGAGGAGAAGCAGTGATATCTTCACTGCCACTGACGCTGGCTTGACCAACCATGGAGAGCTCTGCAAAGCTCCTTTTTTGTAGAGGGCTGTCCACAGCTGTTGGAGTATACCCAGGTATGAGCCCCTGGAAATCAAACATCTGGCGCCTATTTACTGGCCACTTCCCTTTCAGCACTGCTTCACAGATGTTGTCTAATCGGTTGATCATTACTCGGTCCTGCATAAAGGCAAAGTACATAACAAACCTTCAGTGTGAAAACTGCCTTTTAAACTCAAACGACACAGTCCAGCTTCCAAAGCTTAAGAAATACATTCAAAAACAACAATTCTTGCAGGTCAGGATAAAGTGATCGCCTCTCAAGAAGCTAATACACAGACAATTTTGTAGAATAAAACATCACTAGAATTTAAAAGCTGCATTTATACTGGGGGGGAAGGAGGAAGACAGGCCAAGTTTTCTGTATGACAATGTACTAACTGACAAATTCAACAGGAACTCTGCAAAACTTCAGTAGTTAGCAAAATCAACAGTTAGGAAGGGAAAATCAAAACATCTGCAATCAGTATCTTAAAGCTGCAGTTCTCGAGATCCAAGAGGCTGGATCTGCAATTCTGTCCTAGGAAGTGGATCCTCATTAGCGTCACTATTAATAAAGTTCAACATTATAAAACGGGCACCAACTTAGGGACATCTAATGAATGTCAATTTTCATTCCACGCCCATTATCACTTCAAATTTCACTGAAGCGTGTACACTAAAAATCTCTAATTATGTTTATTAGTCTACTTATGCTGAACCTATACAGATGAAGGATTTTTTGTTTTACTTTTACACTATGACTGGAATAAGATTTTAGCCCATGCTTCCAAAATACAATATTCCAAAATAGAAGATGAGTATCATTTGATTTTTTCCATTTCAGTATTCAAGCACATTCTATGCTAGCCTGCCTGAAGTAGTAGAAACTTCAGAACTATGAGAAATACTGCTGGGTAGTGAATATGAGCATCAGTTAGCTTCCTGAACAGCAAAACAATGCAAAAGCCACTAGCAAATCTCAGCAGCTGCAACAGACTGCTTGCTTTCCCCAGGAATAAGCTTATTAAGAATAAGGTCCCCCCGCCCTGCCCCCCCGTCCCAAACCAGATGGTCCTGTTATGGTGATTAGTAAGCTTAAGACTATTACCACTTTATTTCTCTCTCTACCCTTATTGCAAAGGAGAGTACTAAATTATGTATGGATTTATTATGAGGTTACGGTTTCATATTTCTAAAAACATTTTATATTAGATAATTTTCTGCATTGTTACCAAAATAAGATATAGCTTTATCCTATCTAAAACTGCTGCTTATGTTTGCAGGATACCTTAATACAATTACATAATGGCTTAGATCATGTAGGTCACCAATACTCTTCTCTACAATCTCCTCACCCCAAAATAAAAAGGTGATCTTACAGAATCTCTGCTCTTAACCTTGCAGATTGCTCTGCAGACGAAATCCATAATTCAAAATCGTAAGTTTGTTTCCATCAATAGAGGTGCCAGAGGTGTGATTCTGCTGACATACCGTTATGGAGCCTATAAGAACTCATATCTATCAGTAGTTTGTTGTTTTACTAAATGACACTTTTTACAGTAAAGTAAGTCCTTTCATTTCCTCTGCTAATTTGTATGAAATTGAAGAATAAAATGCTATTCCACAAATCATTCATAAAAAGTCCCTTGCCCACTAGAAGTGCAGAATCGTACAAAGCTCGCTGTTATTTTGCAAACACATTTCCTGTATTTTATCTCTGTTGAAAAGGACACATGTCATTCTACCCCTAACCAACCTTAGGCCAGAAAGAGAAGGCAAATGTTCTCTCATGAAGCAGCTGAACCACAGAGGGATCCCCATCTTCCATGTAGAATCCATCGCGTGTTTCATCCCTTGCAGTACTCATAGAGGCATTGCTTTCTTCATCAAAATTTTCTGCTGAATAACAACCATGACCAGACATTAACTACAAAAGTTCCCAAACACCCAATGCCAACCCAACTAGATAGGTTAAAACAACCAGGCCTGATGCAACATTTCTAACTCAGGCTTTTGTTCAGTAATTACTATAGCAGAGCCGTAGCCTTCTGCATTTGGCACAGAGACCGTGCTTATTGGCTCAGTAAGCTATCTTGGAAACAATCCCTTGTGGGAGAATACCCTGCTGATGCTGAATGGTTTTTATGAAAGCTTATCTAGCCACCTGATAGGCAGAAGGGCAGAGGAACTGCTACATGCAGCCCATCCCGAGCTCCATAATGGCTTCGTGTGTGCCACTTACCAGCTGGCACAAGCTACAACAGCTGTGGAGCTCATGCTAAGCACACGGAATTGTTCTGACCAATGCGTTACCTTCAGGTTGGGAGGATTCTTCCGATTTATCATCATCATCCAGTTTCTCCTCTTCATCTTCTTCTGAACCTTTCTCAGAAATAGATTTTGGGTCTACATCTGTACTCATTTCTACGTCTTTCAATTCACATTTAACAGAGCCAGGCTCAGCCTCAGCATCACAGTCCGGTTTAGTGTCTTTATCTGCAATATCTGTCTCCTCTTTGATATCAGACTTTTCTTTGGCTGCTGGATTTTCAGACCCTTCAACTTTAGACTCCGTTTGTTCTGTAGTCTTTTCTTCTTGTACTGGTGTGGATGAGACAATAGGTGGTGTTTGACTGCAGCCAGCACCCAGAGGGTTTACAGAAGAGACAGTATTTGCATTACCTGTCCCTCTGTTTTGAGCAAAGTTTTTGTGAGCCTCAAGAAAAGAGAGTTCAGGATCATTCAGAATGTGATAATCTGTCCTACTGACTCCATGTTTAGCAGCACCAACCAGTAAGTCTTTGTCATGTTTACCACACTCCCACCACTCTGGCAGGTCCAAGCTTGGTTGGCAAAGCTTTAGCCTCTCCCCCAACTGCGGGTGATGGAGAACCTGTTCACGGATTTTCCGCAACAGTTCTATGCGATATAAAGTTCTAGAAGCACGCTCTTCTGTGATCGGCTCAATCATAGTGGAAAGATCAGGTGGTTCTGCAATGAAAACGATTCGTATTGTTGAATATCGATTAAATGTACACCCATTTCAAAATCATTACACCTGGGCACGAAGTTTCAATAGTCCCACTGTCTCATAACAGTCACGTTGATTCTTACAGTCAGTTAAAACTTACCATCATCCGGTTTGACTGGCATTCGGCACACTCGTCTACACATATTCACAAAGCCATTAAAATACTTTTCCAAGCTTTCGTCGGACTTTTTATCAAGCCTGGCAAATGCTCTGAATTGATTCCAGTCAAATTGATGTTTTGCAGGATCAAAAATAATTCCAAAAGTAGACACCACACGATAAAAATCAGCTTCTTCTCTTCTTGTCCATCTAGTCAAGGAGAAGCAAGAGAAGTAAGGCCACTGAATAAATGAGAGTCCAAACATAGTCTGGATGCCCCAAAACCCTCTTAGTTTATTCTTTCAAAACAGAAGGGCAGTACTAGTGACACACAAGCTCAAACGAAATTTAAAGAAAGATATCACTAAAAAACTCACTTTTGTCGTTTTTCAGTTATTATAGCTTCCCTTTCTGCTTCTAGTGCCCTCACTTCTTCCCGAGGCCGACGTCTCCTGCGGTCAGTCTTCATTAGTGCCTCTTGCCTCATTTGTTGCCTTTTATAGCTGCGCTGATAGGCAGTAATGAGGCGACGCAGACGGGTAGTCAGGGTTGAAGTGTTGGGCCAGTAGAGTTGGCCTAACTCAGCATTGCTTTCACTGTGCTTGTCTAGAGAATAGAGAAGTATTTGTGCACTGCAAAACCACCACTAAACATTTCAAAGTTTCTATGGCTAGAACTGGATTCCTGTTTTATCTGATAAGAACATATGCCTCATTAATATTGGTGCATAACAAATTAGAAACAGGATAACTACATGGTAGGAAATAAAAAATAGAATCAAACCATCCAACTCTAAGAACTCAGAAATGCTTGTGAAGCATTTAGAGATAACCATCAAGCATTATTATTCAATGTTATGAATGCAAACATATTATGAATACTGTAAGTATTCAAATTAATGCAATGCATCTTTAAATATATTACTAAGAAGATCATTCTGCCTCTGAGGAACACCTATGCTTATGATTTCCCACTTTATTATTCTTACTTAAACTTGGCAATTTTCCTCCATACTGAGGAAACAACATATCTGTAACTTCCAAGATTATCTCGGCAAAAACATCAATGGCTGCATTACGAAACATCCGGTCTTTATCATCACAATTTCTACTATGTAGTTAGAAACCCAGAAAGCCATAATGTGGATTATTCAAAGACAGTAAATAATTGTTTTGAAAGATGAGAAGCGTGAAGAGAATTGGCAGTAAGAAGTTTACGGTGGTGTTTTCCCAAAACACAACCTATTCCCTCACGTGGCAATATAAACAGTCCACCTTTCACTAAATGGTCCATTTTTGCCTTTTTAATTTCTTTTCTATAGTCTTACTTGGGTGTATTTCTATGGACTCCTCTTTGTCTTCTGGAGGTGAGTTTGCAAATTCCTTGGGGAGAAGACAGAAGTTATTTTAGTTTTCAGTTTTGACCATATGTTATCATTTCAGGAGAAAAATATGTCATCTCTCAAACACAGCAGCAAACAATCTTTGTAAGGTGTGTTTATCTGGTAGCTCTCAAACTTAAGAACTGCATATTAAGGTAAACATGGAGAATCAGTTATAATTGTATATATTTGTAATTACAGAAAGTTGAAGTTCTTACATCAATTTCATCCTTGAAAGGAGTTCTGGTTGGCTTATATTCTGGATCTTCATCCTCTCTGTCAAATTCACCGCTATAAAATATTTAAAAGAAATATTTTCAAGAAATATATTGTTTTTGAGGGGGGGATGATTTTCTGGACAAAAGCAAAAAAGCTACAAAAGCCATCAGTATGGTATACCAAGTTACACATTTGTATTTCATGCTCAACTGTGTAAACAATTCTATGTACTTTTTACATCATATGATCACTTCAGATCCTCAGGCGAGATGTAAGCAAAATATGACATATGAACTCATGCCAACAAATACAATGCTGATAAAGTTTATTAATTTTTTCATGTCCTCCTTACCCATCACCGCCATCTGCCAACATGTCTGTCCCTCTCTGTTCAGCAGCTATGGCCTTCGCATCAGGCATGCCAACCCGTTCCAGAAAGCACAGTGCTGGATCAGCTCTCATAGAATTGTATTTCTCATAACCTGCATGCAGAGTGGCAGACAAATTTTTTTAAAAAGCTATAAACAGCTGTGAATAGAATAGGTTTAGGCAGTAGACGTACGATTTTCTGGATTCATTTATTTATTTTTAAATAAAACAAAGGAGCTGTCACCGTGCTGGAAACAACCATTTCATTCATGTAATGAAATTTTTCATATTGATAAATTCCATCAGCACAGAAACATTTTCACATCAGTAACATTAACAAATAGTAGATACTGAAGAAAGCATTCAATTGAATGTCTTTATAAGGTAAAGTAAAAATCTTTCACAAGTGAAAAACTTCTTTAAGTTTCCTATATGACTTTCACAGTGGTTCTCCACATTCAACACTCCCTACTGGAAACATGCAGATGTGAATGGAAACACACACACATGCATTTTCTATAGCTCCAGCCCCGCTGGAACCCTCAACGTAGGCTGCAAAAATGCTGTATACATGGGTTATACATAAGGCCAACGAACCTGTCTTATTAGGTTTAGGATGATGCATGTCAGTAAGATGACACTGTTCCCTCTATGGTTTTCAAACTGCTGTTTGCTTTTTTACTGCCTAAGTTGACTAGATGGAAAATGGCAGATCCCAACAGTGCACTGCAGGAAAATGATTTTTAGACTAGACTTGCCTCAGCTGAGCCCACAAAACAGAGCTGCTGTACATAGGCAGAACAGCACAATTCAATTAGGATTTGTACTACAACACACTGCTCCTAACTGCTGTAGAGCCTCAAGCCAAACTGTAATCATGAAAGGTTTTATAAGCCATCATTCTCCCCTTTAGTCAGGCTGGGCTGCTGAGAATACCTCTGCGACCTCCAGAGAATTGGGATTATAATCAGGAATCGCTCACTGTATATATCATGCCAGCTCTGCATCCCCAGCCTTTCAAAGTTAACAAGGCTGCATCCCACTCAAGGGAGCCGGGAGTTCTCAACACTGACATTTGTGAAATATTGCTTGGAACAAAGCCCAGGAGGCACTTGTACAGATTAATAGCAGAGGTTAAGCCCACCGTCCACTTTGACACTGGTTGGCAGAGTTAGCAAGTGAAGCAGTGCTAGAAGCAAAGTTTATGGAGATCTATCTTACTATTTGGCTATTATTTAAACAAATATGGTTTTGTTTTATTTACAGCCAAGAAAGTAATGTTTTCTTCTCAAATGTTCTGCAAACATTTAAAAACAGCATCTGATATTTACAGCTCATATTAGGTTTTTAATGCAGGCAAGAAAAAAAAGGGAGACACAAGCCAACAGTTCTTTGGAACAATACTTGTTAATATTATGACTGAACAGTCCTACACACAGAAAGCTTTACAACTGAGTTTTGTTCAGAGTGAGACATCACTTACCGTGTTTGAATACTCCAATTAAAAGGGATTTATCCGCCTCCTTATCCCACCAGTCTGCAGGAACTTCGGCATGGAATGGCTCAGGTATCCATACATCTACTTCACTGTAAAGACAGCATTATTTACATTCTCAAAGATATTACTAGGCAAAGATTTTTTTTTTTTTAAAAAAATGTGGTTCATGCTATTTTGTAAATATGAATTTCGAGGGGGGAAAAAAAAAAACAACAACCCAAAACAGAAATTGAAATACCTGAAAAAATAATTAGGATGGTTAGGAAAAAAACCAAACCAACACAAACCACAAAAAACCAAAAAACCCCCCAACAAAAAAAAAAACAACCCAAAACCAAACAAACCAACTCCCACCCCACAACAAATAAACCCAACATTAGGTTATTTTGGGAGTGGAATGACAATGGTTATCCAAATATGATTCATTTAAGGTCTTAGTATATTTTTTAAATTTTTTAAATTGAGACAGAATAATCCTTCAATATTAGCAGAACTGAAAATCCACTTCTGTCATTTCCCACATCATTCCCTCTCCCAAGAAAATCACCCACGGCGCTTGATAAAATAAAAAGGCTGCTTGAGAATAGAATTTAAGAGATAAAGTGTGACAACCTTTAAAAGCTGCATTATTATATTACACATACTTTATAAAAGCCAGCGTCATAAAGCAAAAAATAAACCTGCACTTGCACTAACCTTGAGTCAGCACCCTCTAAGATCTTGTCTGCTTGGTCCCCTATAACTTCTTGTCGTAGATAGTAGAGCATGCGGACACGCAGCAGGACCCTGGAGAGGAAGGCAGAGGGGGGAAAAAGTTCTTAACTTCAGGACTGTTTGCCAACAGTGGCTTTTGGCAGCTGCTGCTGTTCATCCATCATCCTGCCAAGGCTGATTAGCCATGCTGTATGGTAGGCTTGAAGCGTGACAGATGGTGGCACATAATCACCTCTGTGTGGTGCTTTCTGCTGGCTTCCAACAGGCCTGCCTGGCAACCGCTTACACTGCACAGAGAGGGACCCAGCTCAGCCCGGCCCCGGCGCATTTCATTTAGTTCTACCTAGTGCAGCTTGTGAAGTTTAGACACGTACTCTACCACTGCCTCTGAAGTATTGAAGCAAGTTTGTAAACAACTGAGCAGATGGCTTTCAGTAACTGTTCTGCTTCATTATCTCATAAAATTTCCTCAGCTGCTGCCTTAATACCATTTTTGGAAGCACATCAGAAGTTGTAGGAACAAACGAGATATAAAATCTGGTTTTACTACCTTACAATAAACCCTCAATATGGAATGTCAGGTTTTTCAGATTATACAACTTTTTGCTTCTGAGAATGGGGGGAAAAAAATAATCCCCCGTTTCCCTTGGGAGATATTAACTATTTTTACTCTTTATAGTTCAAACTGCTATTTAATTTTACCTGAGCACAACCTAACTGCTACAAGGAAGTGAAAAATCTTCATTGCCCATGTTTGTTTTTCCCCATCTCTGCAATACTACAGTCATTTTTGGAAGCGCTGTCAGGTGTTGTGGTCACACTTGAAGCTGGCAGGAGAGAGAATGGCAGACTCTGGCTTTTCAAGGAGACTAGAAAAGAGGTCATCTCTGTAGAAAAAGTATCCACCTGAAAATAATCCCACTCTCCTATGTTTACCCAATTCAGGGCACCCCCTGCTGCCTAGTTCATGAAGTAAAATCAGTACCAGCTAAAATGGAGATTACTCAGCCTGCCCTCTCACTGTACCCAAATCCATCACAGCAACTGTTGAATTGCTGCTGCTCCTGTAACAGCAAGGGTGACCAGGGAGGCAGTAATCAGATCACCCACTTGCATGAAAAATTTAGACCACCACCAGTTTTGAGAGCTCCTTATTAGAGATCTGATGCAACTGGAGCAATACCCGCTTTTACATGTGTTATGGAAGAGCAGGGATTTGAATGAAGGTCATGTCTACAATTCAAAACATGTCAGACATGCTTCTTTTTGTATGCATGATAACTGGGACCAGTAAGGTGTCCCTGCTCCCTGTGTGGCTATGTAAATAAGCTGTTGACAGTCTCTATCATCTTAGTATTAAGCAATAACAGCTGTTACATCAAGCCAAAGAAGAGGAGCAGGGGGGAAAAAACCCAACATCAACCAAAAAACCAGAGGCTCTTTGCACCTTTCAGGAGCTCTATGCATAAAAACAGCATACATGTTACATAAGGACAGGACACCACTTCTTATAAAGCCAATTACTACTGCTACCTTTTGAAGGAAATTACTCAGATTATTAATTGGCTTCCACTCTGTTTGATTTTACCTGGGCTAAACATGTTGCTTCTACAATTCACTTAGTCCTGGTGGATCTGGGAAGTGAAGGAAAAAGATAGCAACTGGAAACATTCTTGCACATTTATCAGTCTTCCTGATCCTTGTAATTGTTCTATTGTATTATTACAGAAGCAATATTTTAAAAATTAATTTAAGTCTGATCTGCAAACTGATATAACAAGTAGTGAGGACATGTTACCTGGGAGATTAAAATAATGTTACAGGAAAGAATTTAATTACTTTAAGAGCAAGTGAAACGTAATAACAGATCTGAGTAACAATTTAGAAAAAAATCAAAAAGCAGTTTATTTGGATGTGCACTTGCTAACGTAATTCTATAAGTATCTGTTTTCATCAGTTGAGAATTAAGCTTGGTTAGCATCTGGAAACGAGCTAATAAACCTCTTAAATGCCTTTCCTCCTTCACATCACACCCCCTATTGACAGGCCACAGGTACTTTTCAAATCAATAATTTCTTTCCAATAAACAGTATTAGTAAGACAGAATATATATTAAACCCACAAAAGTAATGACGACCTTTCAGTAACACTGCATTACATCTGCATTGTATATATACAATGAAGAGTATAAATTTAAAACCAAAACATAACAAAACCCCCCAAACCCAAAAAGCAAACAACTTGCCCTCCAACACCAAAACCAAATATTTTTGGGACAGGGGTTAGGTTCAGTGTCTGTAATGGAGAATTTAGTAAGCAAAACTGAGATGGAGAACCAGGACACTGTCAAAGGAAGCTGACACAAAAATAGCTAAGAAATTACAAAAAAAAAAGCTAGAAGAATGTAAGAGAGGCTCTTAAGAGACATTCGTGCAACAATAAAACAATGTAACATCCAAATCAAAATACAATGATCTTTATCGCCAAAGACTTTCAGTTTAGTAACATGCTTAGAATTTCAAAAATCAAATCAGGACACTGATTCAGGTAAGAGAGCTTGGTGAGAAATTTTATCTCAAACAAAGGAGAAAATATTCTGTATAATGTGGAGAGCAAGAGAGGAAGGGAGAAAAGAACGAAGAGAAGAGATACACCCACATATAGGTGAACTACTACATGAAACTCTGGAAACTAAGAACGGGATATTTGAGTTTAACATCTAAGGAACAGAACTTTAAGGACATCAGCCTGAGAGACCCCACAAGAAGGGTAAGAAACAAACAGCTTTTGTTTAAAGATAACAAATTGTCAAGAGAAATAGACTTAGCGTAGGGATACAGTCTTTCCTTTATATGGTAAAAAGAATAACCTCATCTGATTCCATTCTTATTCAGTAAGTAGAAAACAATTTTCTTCAGAACTGTGTTTTAAGCTCTTTATGATCAGTCATAAAGAGCTTACAGAAGTAGCCAGCTATCTGTTAAGATGATTATCCCCAAATTAAAAAGTAATAATGACCTTTACATCCTATTAAATGGCCCTGCATTCTATTAAAAATATCCAAAAGAAGTTGTGGACTTTTCAAAAGCATGTAATAAAAAAAACTCTAAATGAAATATTTATTAATACTTACTTATTACAGTGATGTTTGAGATGTTTCCTATAGCTGTCTTCTTGAAATAATACATCTGGATTACAGGTTGTGAGCCAATCGGCGTCTTGCAGCATTGGCTGCGAACTCTGGGCTTTTACTTTCTTGCCTTTCCTCCCTCTGGGCACTGGTGCAGACAGACCTACATAAAATCCCAATACTTCTTATACAATCTGAATAGGAAAGCTCTCACCTCAAACTGCATTACAAACGTACATTTAAACTAAGTATCACTGCTATATTCATTTCTGTGTTGGCAACACAACCACCAAAACTGAACAGCAACATAATTCAGTACAGAAAATAACAAAATCAACCAAAACTTTCATGCAAATTTAGGTGTGAAGATTTCAAAAATTCAGAGCGCTAGCCAGAAAATGGTGTTATATAAATATTTCTTGCAAAAACTCTCATGAATCTGAATGGCCATAAGGAAACAAGCTTTCTGCTTTATGGCAATTTGAAAGAGAGTAACTCCAGCAGTAAGTGCCACTTAAAAATCATGCTAGAATATTTGTTCAAAACTTGCACTGCATCCTACAAAGTGTCTGAGGGAGACTTCCACTTTAAGTACAGACCAAGTCAAAGCCCACCTTACTCATAAAATCTGACAAGATCCTACGACATGTCAGAATGGCTATAGTTTAAACTAAATACATAGCATGACTGAAGAAATTCTTTCCTATTTACTAGCATCATTATTTGATTGTGGTAGACATACCGGAATGATTAACCAAAGCTCGAGTTTGCCCATCTGCAGTTGGAGTGATCAGATCCCAGATGAAACTTTTGATATTTTCATCCCCTTTGTAATGATTAAGACAATATACCAGGATAGTCCGGCAGATGGTTTCCACATCTTGTTCTGTTAGCTGACGTTTATAGCGCCCATGTGAGAGGATGTCAGTCCACCGACCCCAGCTATAAGAAAAATATGTTCAATACAACAACTAGGGCACTGGTGTTTTAATTTGTGACTTTCAATTTAACTCCTAGTACCGAGCAAGTTGGGACCTCCTTTGTTAGCACTAATGCATTTTGCATTTGCAGGTTACATCAGGGAATCCAACCTCCAGCACTAAAGAGTTAAGAATGTTTATTTTACAGAACAGGCAATAAGTTCACTGCTCGTAAAGCTGCACTTGAACTACATCAAAATAATAAAGTACATATGTTTAACTCTCATGGTCCCAGTAAGCTACAAATAGGAAATTCAACCAATTCCTACAATCATGGGATTTGGGGAATCATTCTTATTTTGATCCTGAAATCCATTATTAGCAATTGTTGTACGCAACTTCCTGAAATAAACAGAATCATTCTGAAGCCCGTGTAAGCAGTCAAATATAGCTTCTTGCTTGCAAAGAGATAAAATTAAAATTGGTAAATCCAGTGGGGAAAAACAAAGTATCAAATAGCTGAATTTAAGTGGTGCCGAAATACCAGAATCTATGTTGAAAACCTCTAAATTGACTGTTGATTTCACAACCACATTGTTCTTTACAAATACATTTCGTTATTCTCCACAACACTTAGAAAGGAGAGATTAAACCTCAGTAACTCAGGAATTCTTTACACTATGAGAAACCAGAAACAAATATTCCATCATCACAAAACTACGCATCTCACCAGTGAGCTCACAGCCATCTGTGAGCCACTCGGATACTTTAAGCTAAATAACACATATATGAGCAACTTACATATATAGCAACTTAAAATCTCACTGGCATGTATACAACATAATGAGGTAAAGGTTACACAGTAGGAGATTATGTGAACTTGCCCAAGAGAAGGATGAGTTATTTACTATATATCATTTCCATATTTTCAGTTCTTTAGCCACAATCAGTATATTTAATCCTTACCCATAAACCAACAAGTTCTTCTCCACCCTGAAACATTCACTTCTTGCATAACCCTGTGATTTGTCCTGAGGCCTACGGGGCTTTGTGCTAGGCTTTTCTTCAGAATCACTTTCCAGGTCTGAAAACTCCATCAGTTCATCCTCTTTCACTGCACTGTAGAGTCTGGTTTGCTTTCTTACTCTTGGTGTATCAATAACTAAGTTATTCTAAAATGAAAGTGAAAACATAGACGTTTAGGAGGGGGGGAAAATCTTCAATTTAATTGTAGTAGGAACTACCATAAAGCTCTTACCCTTCCATTTAAAGCATCAATATCCAGCTCAGCTTTCTTTGCCCACTTCTGCCAAAAATTAGGGTCATCCAAGGAAATGTCTGTCCTGTTCCCAGATGCAACAAAACTAGCCTAGTAAATGTGAAAACACATGCATTGGTTTCTTAAGTGCATGCTGCAAAGAATATCTGTTTTCACTGGTAAATACAATACTTAAGACTTATAAAGTGGTAGTTTCAAGAAAGAAAAAAGGTAAGCCTGTAAACTACCATGACTGGAAATACAGATATCCCAACATTTGTGAGGAAAATATCTGAGACAAGTACATTGAAAAACTAAATTTACACAGAAGGCAATTTAATACTACTTCATCTACCCTGGTCACATTTTATTAATTTTCCTCTGAATGTCAATGCACACCTTTGCAAACGTTGAGCCTTTTCCTTCAGATTCAATAGTAATCGTGTGTGTTCGCCTTAAGAGAATCTGATCAATATCCTCTTCACAAAACTTAGACCCTTCATCTTCCTCATCCATCAGAGCACCATATGCCCCCTTTCGAAGAAGATCTTCTATTTCTTTCTTAGAAAGCTGTTGCACCTGTAACATGTAAGAGAGGGTTTTGGGTTGTTTTTTTTTTTGACATCAGCCAATATGTACATCTGACAGCATGATCAGACTGATTGTCCTTTTATTTAGCATTTTAAGAACTGAAACTCTAAGATAATGTGATGTTGATCAATTAAACATTCATGCTGAAGTCACCTTTAAAAGAAGAATACGAACACCAAAATTCTTAGGGTGAAGTTATACGAGTGGTTTAAACGATTTAATAATTCATTGTCACTGAATCCCTTTACTCTAGCTCTGATGACGGCTAAACTCCTCCTGGGAGCAGATTTAACTTACTAACCTGACAAAAGCAAAAAAAGTTCAAAGCAAAAAGGCTACCCCAGAAAAAGCTGACTAGAACAACTCCATAAAGTGCCAGGATCAACATAATTTAAAGAGTGGAATGATGAGAATGGATGAGGATTGAGGGAACATGACTCCACCTGCCCCCTTTTGGCAATAAGTGAGCCATTAGATAGGCTGAGCCAGTTCATGTAGCCTTGCCCTTAATTAACCCTACTTTAAAATACATGCCGTGCTCCATCTGAAAACCACTGTTCTCCAGCTAAAACGCAAACAAGCGAGAAAAGTGTTACACATTCATAGCATTTGTTGATCATGCCCCTTAATATATTAATTCTCACCCCATTTGTAGCGTTTTCTCTTCCGCTCATGGATTGTAGCACAGCCTTATCAAGGCCAAGCTTCAAGCTAGCTTTGTCAAACATTTCCCTTTCGTAAGAATTCCTTGTTATCAACCGGTAAATTTTCACTGATTTGCTCTGTCCTATTCTGTGACATCGTGCTTGAGCCTGATGAAACAAAAACAGTGATAAAAGGAAGAAAAAAATTTAAAATAACCAATACAGAGAATGCACTTTAAAAGTTATTGCTTTCAATACAAATAATTATCTTTATGTTTTCAAGAGAGGGACAATGGATAATTTCTCTTGTAGGTGAAGAAAATTTCACAGCAAAAAGGCAAAGAAAAATTTTCCATAAAATCATATCTTGTAATATTACCTGGAGGTCATTTTGGGGGTTCCAGTCTGAATCAAAAATAATGCAGGTATCAGCAGCAGTAAGATTAATGCCCAAACCTCCTGCCCTTGTACACAGCAGGAAAACAAACCTATCAGAATCAGGTCTTGAAAACCTGTCAATAGCTGCCTGACGCAAGTTGCCTCTTACTCGGCCATCAATTCGTTCATATGGGTACCTGAAATAAAGATGCATTTATAAGGAGAACTTTACTGCAATGGCACTGTTTCTTTATAAGAATATGCAATAAAAAAAAAAAAGGAAAATATGCTACTATAGGGTCAAAAGAACTACAACAAACTGAGTGACTGTTCCTGTATCGGCTAACTTCATCAGTGGAAGACATACTACTTTGTCTCCTGCTTTGCGTGTTTTGGTGAAGAACAGACTTTCACTTCACGGAATGAAATAAACATTCAGGCTTAAGCTAAAAAACTCTAGAGCCACCAAAACATTTAACTGAGTAGTAAACAAAGAGGTTTAAAGCTCTCCATGTAAGGTCATTTTGTATTCACCCAAAAGAAAAATCTCAGTACTTGCAACTTACAGGTATGCTTTTCCCTTTAGTCAGATCACAACAGAAAATACTGTAGTGTTTGAATTTCATCCCTTTTCAATATAGATTACTCACAGGTTAAATACTGTGGCCACTGAGGAAAGCACAGTTTAGTTAGTATTGTATTATATTGTTGCTCTCACCGTCTTTGAATGAGGTAGTCTTCCAGTATGTCCAAGCAGCGCACCATCTGGGAAAAGATAAGCACCCTGTGGCCACCAGCCTTCAGTTTTGGCAGCAGCTTGTCAATCAGTACTAGCTTGCCAGCAGCCTGGATCATTGCCTGGAGCTGAAAATCTGGAGAGTCGGCATTGTGTGTCTCTTTAAACTCTTCCAAAATTTTCTCTTCAGCACCTGCAAAGATTGGACAGCAATACATGAACACTGCAAAGGGTTTTATTAATAAACAATGAGTTTGCCTTCAATACCCTATAGAAACTGCAGGAATGTTTTAAGCATTATGTGAATAAACATTTATAAAAAATATTACGCTTAAATTTAAAGCAAACATATACACAAATACAGCATAAATAAAAAGTAACTTTGAGCATCCTCTTTCTTTTTTCCTCTTTTAAACAAGAGTAAACCATTTCCTAAATAAATTCATACAACTATTTAATGAAAAATTAAGGAAGAAAAGATTAAAAAGTAAACCATATTCCAACTGATCAAATGGATTTTCTGTCCTTTTTTAAACGCAACACGAAAGAAAAAATATCTCATTTCCACAGGGAAATAGGAGGAATACAAATCACATTTGATGTCTGTGCCGCCAAAACCAAAACCAGGCTTAAACACGTACATGACCTAGACCTGCTCCTTCCATTATTAATTATAGAATCAAAATCCAAAAAATGAAAAAACTAATTGGGGGGGGGGGGATAAGCAGCTGTGAAATTATTATTTTACCTTCCATTTAGCTTTCTTTTCTCACTGAATGAATTTTTTTGTTCAGTTTGATGAAGCCACCCAATGTATATATTCTTTCCAGAATTAGTCAAAAGTTCTTTCTTGCCACTCTCTTTGCCTATGAACGATATGCACTGCAGCAAATATTTCCTTGTACTACTCATTACCTGAACGCTACAGACCAAGTTCAAGTTTTCTCTTCAACCTCTCCTATGCTTTTATTCCATTTTTTATGTCACTTCTACAAACAGTGGACTATTCCGAGAATTATCAGATTACTATTCTTGGCTATGTAAAAGGTTAGGAATCTTCATTCTAAGCTTATTTCACATCCAAATAAACCCTTTCTTGGAGTTGTCTTTTTCAATCCCTCTGGGTTTTTTTTTGTTGGTGGTTTTTGTTTGTTTGTTTGTTTTTAACAAAATGTAGTTTATAAAGTATTTCTGGTTTGTATAATATTCAGCTTCAATACTGCTTTTGAATAACACAAGGAAAGGTGGTAGGGCTTGTGGGGGGTGGAATGGGTGGGAAACAGCTTACTGCCAGGCTTCTGCTGAGCATCTCTCTCATATCCCAGTTCTAAGCAGATCCCTGTAAACAAACATGCAAACACACCCTCCCTGTGCGATCGCTGGTTCAGTGCCTACTGTAATGTGGCGTCTTAACTAGATACCACCCTAAGCAGGCTGTCTGACAGCTTTGTAATACTCAATACACTTGCACTACTAGCTTTTCTAGAACTTAACGGACTCAAGATGTGACCACACTTAAAGTATGTTACATCCCTGAGTTTTCCTTATCTGGATTTCCTTATCTGGATTTCCTTATCTGGATTTCCTTATCTGGATTTCCTTATCTGGATTCAAAGCGTTACTGATCCTAATGGTTTGCACATAAGAAAAACAAGCCCATGTGAAAATAGTACAATCAGACACTCCTTCAAGTTCCCTTCAATCATATCACTTCCCATCTTGTAAAACGGGCAGAATTTTGGGTAGGAAATATCAGATTCTGTACTGAGCTTAGACAATTTCAGAATATAGTAGGCTGTCAAGTAGTTCATATACAGTAACTTCAGTGATCTTTCTTGGTTACATCATTTATTTCTTATCAGCTGTGATATCCAAATTTAAGTTTCACTACTATGAAAGTAAACCAATATACAAACACAGCATCTGCAAAAGCAAATCACCTAAGCCAAGCACTCCACAACAAACCCACAAACAGGTCTAATGAATGGTGAATTTTCAGTATCAGAGTTTGGTCGCAGCAAGACCCACTTCCATAATAGACCATGACCTCCAAAAATCTGCTCTTTCAATAACCCTATCTTAGTTAAACCCTGTAAAAGACTACCCTGACTTTTTAATTTCTACTTCAATTGCAATTAAGTGATGTACATTGAGTAGCTTGTTACCCAAAAGTTACTTGACGTAGTACCTGTAGGTCTGTAACACTAGTTCCTACCCTAGCTGATTTTTAGTAGGGGATGAAAGGAAGGTATTTGAATGTGTGCTTGGTCCATCAGGGAAATCTCCACTTCCACTCCTAATTAGGAGAGGCTTTCAGGGCTCAAGAGGGCATAAGGAACACAGTAAGAAACCTTTCCAATGTTCAACACTGTAGGATGTGCAAGTACAGAGGCACTCCCCACTGCTGGCTCTTGGGAGACAGAGAAAGAGGAATGATGTATAAATACTTGAGAATGGTTGCTATGGAGAAAACAAGGAGTCCAGCTCTAAGAAAAATGACAGACAATGCTTTGCCCAAGTTGGTTGGAGAATACACAAAATGCAGTAACTCCCTGTAGAAGTCTACTCTGAGACAGTCTCAGCAGACCACCATTCTCCCCTCCACAGAACAGATCTACCAATCAAGAAACAAACAAGAAAACCACTCGACATTCAACTCCTACCATTACTTCCATCATATAACCTTCTATGGCTCTTAACTGAAGATTATCTAGAAGACTTGCTTGCAACTTTTATGCAAAACAAAACACACAGTGTTCTACTTGGATATTCAAATACACATGCAGTACTGCTTGCTCACAAAACCTGTAAACTTGAAGAAAATGAGAAGGATTCAGAAACATTTTTATAAAAGCAGTTAAGTCTCAAATACTTGCTACGGTGACAAATCATTCATCAGGAGAACACTATGCAACATTATGTACTAGCACTGCAAGACCTCTTGGTAGAGCTACAATAAACTTGTGCCATCACTCTAAGTACAAAGATGTTAATTATCAATCAACAAAATAAAACCTCAGGCTCAGACAACTACAGGATGTAAGAGTATTTTCTGTCCTAGAACTACAAAGGACATATTTATATAGTTCCATCTCCACGCTGATAATAGCCAGGATTCATTTATTTTTCCCTCAAATCTGAAGGCTTGACCCACCTGCATGACACCAAGCAAGTCTGAATGTTCAAAAGTCACAAAAATGTAATAAAGGCAAAAGCATTCAAGAGACAAATCCACCTCCCTTTATTAGGGTTAAGATACAGTCATCAAAAAATACTTGAAATTTTCTATATAGCCACCTGGACTTCAGCAGTCTTTAACAGACACTAAATGATACAAGACTTGTGAGGAAAAAGATCACGGCTGTCGGCAACACTGCAAGCACTACTCATGAACTCCATTTGACAAAACAAAGTAGCAGCAAAATATTCAGTTTATTTCTTTTAGCAAACATAAAATAAGGAAAAATAATGGCAAGGTTAAAAATTAGCTGAAAAACAAGAAATGTAAAAAGCATCAAGTGCAGAAGCTTATAACCTGAACATCCTAAACTATTTTCTGGTAAAGTCATTTCTATAATGGGTTAACTTAAAACAAAGAACCAACAAACAAAAAACCCTACACCAGAACCACGAAGCTACTTTACTGTATGCTCATCTGAGTTTAGAAACTGAGCAGCCCACCAGCATGGCTGGGTTGAAGTACTTTGGAGTAACCCTATATCATGTCTTTGGAATAATTACTTGTGCATGAAATATAATTAGATGTCATTTCATGAATCAGTTTAAGCATTCTTCCCCCCACATTTAAACAAAAATGTCAAGAAAAAAATGTAAGCATTGCAATATGGAAGTCATACAATAAAAAACCTGAAATCCCATATGGCTTTTGAACAAAACATGTCTTTCATCATGAGGCTTATAACCAGCATTAAACCAACCATAGCATAAACCATATACAGTAAGGAAGAGGAATTGGGAAACAAGAAACTAGTAGAATGCAACCCTGTACAGAGGCTTGTATTACATCCTCAAAGGGAAGATTTGATTTGACCAACACACACAAGTTTAGCATACTTCAGAGAGCTATAGCTAGCTGGTTCATCATATGGTCAGTCACTGGAACAGGGTCCCCAGGTAAGTGGTCATGGCACCATGACTATCAGAGTTCAAGGAGCATCTGGATGACACTCTCAGTCATAAGATTTAGTTTTAGGTAGTCCTGCGAGGAGCAGGGAGTTAGACTCGATGATCCTTATGGGTTCCTTCCAACTTGAGATATTCTATGATTCTGTAGTACTTGCCATAGATAATCCTGATCTAAAAGCAGTAGCACCAAACTGAAAAACAATGTTTGTCATTGTAGTCTAAAATGACATTCATACAAATCTTTTTCTGACTAGTTAAAATTAGCAAAATGAACTGACAACACGTGGCCATAAAAGCAGGCCTGATCATCATCTCTTACCCCACAACTTTTATTCAGAAATTTTAAGTTACTATTTCATAATGTTCCATGGCAAGAAAATAAGTAGCAGCTAACTATAACTTTGAAGGAAAAATTGCCATATTTATGCCAGCATCCAACAACCTGCATGATAACTGAAGTCTTGTTTGTCAGAAATAACAGAAAGGAAAACTTGATAATACCAACACTAACTCTGTCAGGGCTAGGAAGCCTTGGAAAAAAGCAGCACAGATGTCTTCAAAAGCAATCCTGTCCTGGCTAGCAGATATCCATACCTAAGAGAACCTAAAAGGTTATCTCACTGTCCTACTTAAAACAAATGAGTAAATAAAAAGACACACTAGAATAGAATTTCTAACCTACTGAAGTGCCTTGCAACCTTTTTTTGAATAAGGAGAAAAATAGGAGGCCTACCATTAATAAGGTATGGATGATTGCAGCATTTTCTTAGTTCCATCATAGTGTTTAAAAGATTAGGTACATTTGCCTGACCTCCACCCTTGGAAAGAAATGTGAAATTCTTTTCAAGAATAGCACGATAGTATTTCTTCTGAATATTTGTCAGCTCAACTTCAATGATGGTTTCCTCTTTGGGGGCCAGGTTCTTTTCTACATCTTCCTTGAGACGTCTCAGCATCATCGGCTTCAAAATAGCTTGGAGTTTTTGCACCTAGGAAATATAGGTTTAATAAATGACTGAATTAAAACTGCAAGGCTTCAAATATTTATTTTTCAATTTCCTTAATTCTAAAATCCTTGTTTCCTACCTCAGGTCCCAAGCAGAGAGCATTTGTAAAAAACATCTTTCTTCAATGACCTAGAGATTGAGTTCTCCTTGTTAACTCAGTGACATATACACTTCTAAAGTCAACTTTTAGTGTGCAACCCTTCTGTTTAGTGAGTGTTATTAAACAGACCTCACTTAGAACCATCCTTCTAGACAAGGACAGTTCTGCACACCAGTCATGCAGAGCTAACCCTAAGTAAGCACAGCTATATAAGCAAATCTGACTGTAAGATCAAGTTTTGCAGTCAACTTCTAACCACTAAACACAGTGTTTAATGCTATTTTTTCCCTTTATGTATCTGCTTCTAATTCTTTTCTTATTTCCCTAGTTTTGACATCCACTGAAGTAGAAAACTATTTAGGCCTGGTCTCAAAATGAAAACATTTCATTTCTGTAAATTTTTAACACACTGATAATTTTTAGTGTCTCCAGGTTTTGCAGCATATACTTTAAGACACATCCTAAATGGGGGAGGGGGGAAGAAACGTCCATTCTCCTCAAAAAAATTAGCTAAGTTTTGTCAAGTTTTTGTAAAGTCCCTTACATAGAAAGCGCAAACATTTTCCATATAGGAAAAGACTGGCATTTAAGTTGTTTTAGGTTGTCTCTCAAAGTACAAACCACCTCAGTGTTGAAGAGCTGATAATTCACCCTGAAATTGGTCGTCATCTCCTGATGCAGAGCTGCACAGCAGAAACATGAACAAAAGACACTTTCTCCTGAATTCACATCATTCCCTTAGTAATAAAGCAACTTCAGGAGAAAAAAAGATAAATTAGTACGGAGGGATGAACAATTAAAAAAAATACATGGAATAAGATTGCAAGGAATGGAGGAGAAAATCCAAGTCATTAACACATAATCTCTCCCATCACTTGAAAGATAAATCAAATTCCAAAATATCTAATTGTGTGCCAGCAGAGAAGGCACTTCTTCCAAAACTTGTTGGCCCAAGCAATTCAGGCTCCAATTCTGCTGGAGCAGAATACACTCCATGTATGGCTTCAAAAATTTCCAGGTCTGCTTTGCTGACATTTTGAGCTGGCCAGACAAAAGCTATGTTGAGAGTTAGGATATATTAACTTCAGCTCAAACACTCTATTAACAGGACTACATGGCTTCTGGATCAGAGCTGGCTCACTTCCAATCAGGTCAGAGTCCATTCTGACTAGCACGCAACTGCCTGCACAATCTGTGGAAACATATCCCGTGATTCCCTCAGGACATGCTATGATTTTTCCAGGAGGTGAGGGGCTGGGGGGAGAGCTGCTTTGTAATTTAGACTATTACCTATGAAAGAGTTGCTCTCAAGGAAAGTTGACAAATTCAAGCAATCAGAAGTCAGAAACCCCAGAAATTGAATTTTCAAACAGTTGCACCGTTTTGCATTTTTCATAAAGTTGCACACAAAAATGCATGCAATCGTGAAGTTAGATTATTATAGAGTGCAAAGGACCAAATTAAGGTGCCTAAATTAAGATGCCATGCTTCAGTTAACTCCTAACGTTAGGGTGATTTGACTGTTACCTATTGACTTTTTAAAACATTTTCATACATACAAGAAGAAATTTAAGTTTTATGTATGATCATCAGGAGCTTTTACATTTTAGATCTAAAACATGCTGCATTGAGGGTCTTTCATTTTGCATTGATTTATGCATTTCTTTTATTGGACAGCTTGAGAAATCTGTTTCTGAGTCAGTCAAAAAAATCTCCCTCCATTTGGTTACCTCTTGCTAAACTAGGTTTCAAATATGTTCCTGTTTGCACAGAGGTCATTGATAACTCTCAGATGTTAACTCCACAAAAGTTCCAGAGAACAGTTCCCTCACTCTGATACTGATGCTTAAGGAAGAATGTCAACTGACAAGTTAATTCTCTTAGAGTGAACAAGCAATTCTAGAAGTATTTTCATCCAGCAACTGTTACAAGACATCCCACCCCCATTTTTAAACACCACATTTTAATGAGGGGAAACTCTCCCTGTTTCTGCATGACCAACGGACAAAGGATAAAAAAACCCAAGTGATAAGGCAAAATGACTTTTGGTCAAAAGTAAAAAACTTCACAAAATGAAAACAAACAAAAAATCAGGGATAAAACTACTGTAGTCTTCCAAAAAGTACATAGGTATTACTTGTAAAAGCAAGTAATGAAGTTCAGATATAATAAAATGGATAAATTCACATTATCTAAATAGAAAAGTAAGTGTGCAGGAAAAATTTACCTGTTCTTCAGTTTTCAGATCACCAAATTCTTGCATGAATGTGGTTTCTGATGGGAAGCGACCTGGTTCCAAGAAGTGAAGTAAGCTAAATAGCTCTTCTACTGTATTTTGCAAAGGGGTTCCAGTAAGCAGCACTTTATGTTCCTGAAAGGTTAAGAAATAGTTGCCTAGGAATCCATCTAAATTCATTTTGAATGGGGAAATACACAAGATTATGTCTTTTTTTTCCTATATGTCTCTCATCTTTGCTTCCTCTCCCCTCCCTCAACTACTTATATATAGCTCTTTTCAAGACATCTCTAACTAGTATTCTGGCCTTCCTTCAGCGATAGCCCAGAAAAATACTTCACTACTTGAGCACCTTCAAAAGTCCTCCAGATACAAGAAGAGATTTTACTGATCCACAACGTCCCAGCCCTTTCACAAATACAATGAACTAAAATAACAACTGAACTTATCCCATCACTTCCAGTATAAATCCATTGATTTACCACACCTCCAATAGATCTCAGTGCATGAATCTCTTCAGGGCAGGTGTTAAGTTTCTAACATAGGAAACCTGAAGCAGAGTCCTACTTTCTATCTACACACAACAGAGCATGAGACTAGCAGAGACAAGAGGAAAAGTTGCATATTGCTTTAGAGGAGGAGCCCAGAGATGTTAAGCAACTAGCCCAAGGTCAAACATGAATTTAGTAGTAGAACAAGAACTGAAGTCAGAAGTCCCATATCTCCATCTATAGCCACACCTATAAGCTCAGCTTTCCTCTAATAGCAACCATAGTAAGGAAAATAAATTGCATACAGAATTTTTACAAACTTTCATTTGTTAAGCCTCAAAACTCCTTCAAGAAAGTATTGTTTAAGAAACAGGGGAAAAGAAACTAAAAGTGACGTATAGGTCACCAGTGCTTGTGCAAGCTAATGTTTATGCCTCTTTATTCTTATCAGAAATAAGAGGTTTTGAGTTCCAGGTGTTAACTTCGCATGACTACATTCCTCTCACATTATTAAAAAAATCTCCTGACCAAAAGAAAAAAAAAAAAATAATTAATTTTTTTGCCATTTAAATGGCAAATACCTTTAAAAACCATCATCTTATTTTTCTCTGTGTGCTTAATACACATATTTTGTGCACATAACATAATACACATTTATGTAAGCATCAGAAACCAACTCACTTTTCCCTTCCTTAGTCTGAAAGAACATCCGTATGGCCACACAACAAATTAACATTAGAGTTGACATTAAGGCAGAGCAGTTTAACTCTCACACCCATATGTGGCTACCTGACGACATTATATCTTTAAATAAATGTCTATGTGAAGAAGTGACTATGGAGTAAGTCACATGAAAAGAGAGAAAGGAAAGAACAAATTTATCTTGATTCTCTTAACAGAATCCACACAATTCTAGGTCTAAATCAATGAAGAAACTTATGAAAGCACTCCAAAATTGGAGGTATGCATATGCTTCCAGGTATTTTAAAGACTTTCTCAGCTGCATTCCCCTCATTCTTCTTAGCACTTGATGATTTTACTTGAGAAGAAAAGCTTTAATTTTACTTTTTGATGAAACCATAAATCAGGAGTAATAAAAATACAGAAGATGCAAATGTAAGAGATGTATACACTGACCAGGTCCATCATCTTGAGTCCTTCCAAAAGCTTACAGTTCCTGTTTTTCAGCCTGTGGGCCTCATCGATGACCACGCAACGCCATGGAATGTTACGCAGCTCCGGGCAGTCAGTCAAGATCATTTCAAATGTTGTGATAATGGCATGGAACTTGTAGGTCCCCTTTATCACACGACCCTAAAAAGAACAGCAAGTTAAAGTAAACTCCCTGGCAAAGAAAGGAAATATATTTGTATCACCTTCAAAATTCATTCTTTAAAAATACAGAACACTACAATGGGCAAGATATTTTAAGTAAATGAAGTCATTATTGCTGACTTAACGAGGGAATACAAATGTGTAAGTTTACTACTGGCTTCATGCTAGCTATGTTTTTAATCCTGTAAAAAGGCCCACAGAATCACTGCATATTCATTACAAAGATGTTATACAACTATTTCAGTCGTAATTCATATGGATTATACTAATGCCTTGAGGCATTCATGTATTGCTGCAATATTTAAGTAAGGTTTTCACACTTTGTCAAGAGAATTTTTTCTTTTAAATCAAAGGTGTGTGGCGGTCCTCCAAACAATCCAAATAAGCCAGAAGTACATTAAGGTTTTGTTTTAATGACTATTAGAATATTTTGCTCCCAATAAACAGCAATTTTTTCCTGGTGGACATCAAGTACCCAGAACACCTACAATTCTAGTAAACAGCTTTGAAAAGAAGCAAATCTCTGAACTCTTAAATGGAGAATGTATATCTCTGCATATATTTCCTTGTTATTTTTGTAAACTTGTGTTAAGGAAAGTTCAACAGGACGATTTACTTGATGTCTATTCATATTCACTATTTATTTTGTTAGTTGAGGGTCTTATTTTCAGTGCTGATACTAAGACTCTGTTTCAAAAAAAACCCTGAAAAAACTTTACCCAAGATCATGAAATGAACACCTTTTGACATTGTGCTGTATTTCTTCCCAATGTTATTAAAAAAAAAAAAAAAAAGTAACTTGGTATCTCCAGAGTCACTTGGTCTGTGCAGAAACACTGTCTCTCTAAGGATGAGCCTCACACAAGTTCAAAGCCATTCCATGTTTTCAAAGCAGGACTATGTCGTGGGTTGTATATTGAATACATTTCAAAAGAAACAGATATTTTACAGTAAGATGACCATTTCTTCCTTCAAATACGTGCAAGTCTGAATCCTTTTATAAGTGACCTGCATATAATCCTCTCCAAACTGTGGGGATCAGAACTAGCTACTGACTCAATAAAATGATTGGAAACCTGATATCCTGAACTCAGCATTAAATGTGCCTATGCACATCAAGAGTATTTCAGAGGAAGTAATGACCTGCTCAACAGTGCTTTCTCGTGGCATAGTCCAGAAACATTTATCATCTTAGGGAGAAAAAGAGTTGTTACCTAACAAAGAGCAGATGAAGATACACTAAGTGGGCAACTTAGAAAGCCAGCAAACTGAAATGCTATAACCTTTTCATGAGCCAGATATAACTGTGAAAATATGAGAATGCAGCCCAGGAGATTCTTTCCACGTAGTGGAAAACACTTAATGAGCAACCTCATGACTGTACGGCAAGCAGTGCTCTTCAAAAATGATCACTACATAAAGCAGCACATCCAGGTGAAGCAAAAATCGTAAGAGACTCTTGATTATATATTTAGAGCTGCCTAAATCTCACATTAAAATATGCATAGTGGTCTTGCCACAAGAGCTCACATTATTTGAAAGACTGTCAAATGCTATACTGAAGAACACAGAAGTAAATCAAGCAGAAAGTTCCAAGACCTCTCCATGAGCTTTAGAAGGTGAATGACGTTGTTCTTGAACAGTTTCAGGCTTCCAACACTTGGGGAAGTATGGGGAACAATCCTAAGTAATCCTATTAACGTCACATTTGAGAAGTGTAAATGTAGAAACTATCAGGAAAGTGACCTAGAGCATTGCCAAGGTGAATTCTTGGGCAACTAGGAATCAATTTATCCTGTTTCAGTGTGGCATCCAAATGAATTTCGCTGATGTTGGAATCACAGGAATTTCATATCCATTTACTCAGAGAAGTTCTTCCATTCAAGGAAATCAATCTTCCTAATAGGTAGCAGTTTCCTGTTCTGTTTGGGAAATTCTTCTGGAAGTAACTCAAGCAACAGAGGTAGCCACAAGGTACACCAATTAGATATGAATATAAAAGTTGGGCTATGTTTCGGGGTATTACCTCTTAGCAGATACAAGCTGAGAAGATCAATTGGATGTGTATAAGAAGCGGACTTCTAAAAACATGCACATCCCACCAATGGGAACTGTGAAAGATTATTATGGTCTTTTCCCACCAACCTCAGACTCCACTTTGAGGAACAAGAGAACAGATGCAAGAAACATGCATGTTAACCAATTACAGCCGGAAGGCATCTGGAAAACTAAGTCGCAGCCACTTTGTAAAATGCAATTTGACTTCATCTTTGGTGAAAGACAGAGTCCCTGTTGGTAAAATACTGCCTTAAACTGCTGCACGCTAATCATTCTTTGCAGAAATCTGAGGTAATCCTATGCTGATGACATGTTCATAGCTCAGTAGTTTCTCAGCAAGGAAGAAAACCATGCAGGCAAGAAAATACTCTCTTAAGCCAAGACCCACTGAGCCCAAAAGGAATGAACCAGGTAAGCCAGAAAAAGTAGTGAACATCAATAGCATTACTTTGAGTTAAAAATCAACCACGGACAAGGTGTTCCGTTTCTACATGTGAACCAGGTGGTTTCTCTTTTTAGTCATTATTACACTGCAAAGTAAATTTCACTCACAAACAAGTCAACTCTTTTGCAGGGCTCTGTCATTAATTTTATTTGGCATATATAGTTTTCCTGATCTTACAACAGAACTCTTTCTCAGAGGTAGAATAGTACAGAAAAGCAACTGGCTTATTTGATATTCTAACCAGGGAAGGCCCCCAGAAGGACCTTTCAGTTATATTGCTCAAGAACACCAGAAAAGGCTTCCCTACGTGACCCTCACAAGCAGGAAGGCAGGAAGGGATTTTAGGGGAATGTCTCTGGTAGCATAGTGTCCTTAGTGTTGAAGTCACACCACTGCAGAAATGTATTTTGTTATTGACTGCTCTCTAGCTTTTCATAACAACTTGACTCTGGTTACTGATGTTGACTCTGAAAAATCACACTACTGCAGATGGGCTAGGTGCTTCTTATGCATGCTGTCTCGTATTATTGCCCTTCAAAGCCACTCAGATTTTCCCAGTGTTCAATTGTCTTTTTGAGAAACAGCTCAGCTTGAGAGGCCTCTTTTCATGTTAAGACCTAAAAAGCCAAAGATGCCGATGTCTGTGTTGATGTGTTTGGCAAGGGGACTAGAAATGATAGTGCCAAAGCCTGCCTTCTTTCTCTCCCTCCTCGTCCCCCACTGTACACCCACTGATGGTACTTTAGAGGATGCCATACTGAACGCTACATGGGGATTCTTTTTGTCAGAACACGAAGAGATTTTTTTCCCAGAATTCAGTTTCTACCATGCATTTCACAGCTGACACAGTCTTGCAAAGAAGGTGATTTCATGACACAGCTAAGCTAGCTGCCACCAAAAGGACGAGTTCACTCCATTTCTCCTTTATCCCCAATCATGGCAATTGTCTGATTTTCCTCTTAAGCCAGTTCAGGGAGCAAAGCTAGCAAAAAATGATTCATTTTCCTGTGCCATGAGTGCTTTGTCATTACTCGCTATGGGGTCAAATAACTGCCATGGTCATTGCAAGAGGCGAGTTAAGAATACGGCAACAGAGGGAACAAAACTTTCTGCAGCATCTTGCTTTAGAACCTTTCAGTTGTCTTTAGATCAATGAAACGATACTGCCAAAATAACACTAAGAATCTGCACAGTAAATCGATTTTTCTGATGATGTTTCTTCAGGTTTCATGCTACGTAACTGCTGCATCCTAAGGGGAAGAACGTGCAGAGAAGAAGCACAGCTTAAATAACAAACAAACATGATTTTTAACACAGGAAACACTTCAGTTGAGACAGTATTTGCATAAACCCAAATTTTTAGATTTGATATAAAATATCTCTCTCTGATAAGAAATAACTTTAAAACCAGAAAAAGTACAAATCAATTCCAGGTCATTTGTGTATAATGTCTAGGTAAGAAGCTAAATGTGATTACTATCGTAAGGAATAAGCCATTAGACCTCAGTGTAGCAACTGTTATTCAAATCAATCTTAACAACAACGTATATGATTTTGATTTGAAAATTTCTTTGATGAATTGCTGTGAAAATGGTTACTTTCTAGGCCAAACAGATGTAACTTCTAACTACTATAAATTACTACTTTTTCTACTATATTTAAGTGTTTTTCTACTATATTTAAGTATGTGATTCTATATCTAGTGTTTTTCTACTATATTTAAGTATGTGATTCTATTTCTGTTTGCCCTAATGGCATGTCAAGTTGTGCCAGTCATCACCTTCAGAAGAGTTTTTACTCAGTTCTTTCCCTGTAAAAGCGTATTTTCTATCTCGCAACCACCCTCATAGCTTTGCTCTAAGGACTCCGCTTTTTCAACACTCATTTTGAGGACAGGAAGTGAGAATTAGGCAGAACTGGACTAACCACCACATTACTGACAAAGAAAAGAATGCTCTAACTTTTCTACCCTTTAATAAAGATTTCTTTCCTCCTACACACTTGTACTACACTAGCCCTTTTAACCACAGTCTCTCAGTGTGAACTCATGTTTAACTGATCGTGTGTCATGACACACAAGGATCTGCATTTGTCTTACAGCCTTCCCAGAACCGAGCTCTCCCTACTGTAAGAATCATCTCCCTTCCTTTTCCACAATAGCCCTATATTTAGCTATTCTGAGTATTGTTAGCTTGGATCCAATTTATTAAGTAATACAGCTTACTCTGTATCCATGAACTGTCTTAATTATTTACCACTCTCCCCATCTTTGTGTCATTTGAAAACTTCCTCAGTAATGATTTTATGTTTTCTTTCAGGTCATTGATAAAAGTGTTATATAGCTCACGGACACAAACCAATCCCTGAAGAACTACACTGGAAATGCAAATCATTTCTCATTTACAATTACATCAAGAAATATCAGTTAGCCAGTTTTAAATCCACTTAATGTGTGCCATATTGATTTTACATCATTCTAGTTTATTAATCAAAATATGCAGCGGCATAAAATCAAATGCTTTACAGAAAATCTAAAAATATGAATTCACCACTATCACTTCTTTAAGCTCAGCTGGAAATAATACTCCACAATATATCAAATCAGGTTGAACTTCCACTCTTTTTTCTCTTACGTGAGGAGGATTATGTTGTTTTGCAATAACATTCAATGTATGCATATTATTTTCCCCCAATCCTGTTTACTTACACTGGGCAAAGCCATGCATTTAAGTGTAGAGATCTGTTGCTCTTTATAGCTTCAGTTTTCCAAATAATTTTCTGTTTCTACCCCCAATCTTTTCTGTACGTGCTTTCCTTCTCTCGTAAGAACTATTCAACCTGAGCGCAGTAACACAGATTCAAAATGTATCTGACTTATAAAATCTGATAAAGAAGCATTGACAAGTTTAATTTCTGCAAGCTGGTCTTTTCCTGGAATGGTAGGCAAAGATTGATTTTTAAGCTTAGTTCCAACTAAAGTAGCTTCTCCATTAAGAATCTTTTCTGCCAGCTCTCCTCAGGACACAAAATAATGAAAAACTTGCATAAAACAATGAAACCCTGAACAAGAGTTGCACCATCTCAGTAACTCTTGGTCCCCCTCTATTTCCAGCTGATCTCTTGGCTACTATTAAAAAAGCACTCTCTTTATTAATACATATGCCCTCATTATTAGCTAAACCCTACTATATCAGTACTAAAAACCTAATTGATGCTTGGATTAATAAAAAAAGAGTAAAGCATATACAAAAAAGACAAAAAAGAAAAATCACGAAGAGCTTTTACCTGTGGATCTTTGAAATACATTTCATACAACTGAATGGTCCGCCGGCTTGCTTGACTCCCATGATACACAACCACATTCAACTCTGTCCAGGTACGGAACTCCCTTTCCCAGTTGGGAATTGTGGACAACGGTGCAATAACCAAGAAAGGACCATGGATTCCTTTCAAATATATCTCATAGAGAAACGTAATGGACTGGATAGTCTTCCCCAACCCCATTTCATCTGCTAAAATGCAGTTTCGTCTGAAAACAATAATAAAAGCCACCTGAATGATTTATTCCTAACTTAAAACATAGAAAATCAGTAAGGAGCTAAACTGAATAAACCAGAAATTTCTAGAATGGCAAGTTTACACTGAAAAGACATCATAATCTTTTTGCATTTTGAATAAATGTTATGATTTGTGATGCAATAAGCACAGATATACCCATTTTATGTACCTCTCAAGTTCACATGGGGGAGGAAGGGGCAGCAGCGGTGTCCATGAACACATAAACATGCAAAAGCATTTGCTACAAGAACCTATCTAAATTATTAATGTTTTATGTAACATTATGTTATCCACCCAAAATTAGTTTGTGTATGACTCCTGCAGCAAAAAATGAGACATGTAAATAATTCTAAAACCTCGCTTTAGAAAGGTTATTGTTTCAAATAAGCTACAAAAGCTTTTCCAAAGCAGGATTCAGTAGTAAGCAATATTTTACGTACGTGTTGTACCAATTGAAAAGAAGCCAGTTTACTCCCTCCAACTGGTATTCCCTGAGTTTGTTATTGTTTTTATACTCCCTGGAACTCTCCGATTTCTTCCAGTCATCGGCAGGAGGTCGCTCCTGTTTCAAATATAGCAAATCCCATTAGTGGTTTCTAAAAGACCACATTACTTTACTATTTTCAAATAAAATCCTCTATACGGAGCCAATTCTTACCACACGCTCTATTTCTGGCTCCCTAGACATCAGTTTCTCAAATTCTTCGATCTTAGCTTGGTCGATGTCTTGCTTGAGCTCCCAAGTGCTGTCTTCATAAGGAAGTGAACACCATTTCACCAGATAATGCGTTACAGGCTTTGTTAAGACAAAAATAAGATTACATCACAGTTTAGAAAGAATGAAAGTATAACCATTTTTACAGGAGAACTGCCGGCTAGATACAATTCAAAAAGCTTTACCAGACCTGAATGTCTGAATCAGCCAAAAAGATAAGCAAACAGCAGGCTGACACCTTGACAACCTAACAAAGTAAGATCAGAACACGGGGAATGCAGGCTTACCACCAAAATGAGCACAACACTACATTTGAAATCACTAAGGTTAGACTAAAATTTAGAAGTAAAACAATATTCGTTTTCCAACTGTTACAATTTCTATGCTTTACCACATATTTAAACAGTCAACTGTTTTTTCTTATCAATGTCATCAGAAATTTCCCAGCAGGCAACCCAACTGCCACCATTCACTGACAGAGCAATATGGAAACACTGACACTGTCAGTGAAGCTTTCTATTCTCTCAGGACCAAAAAGGAGTCTCCTGGAAGACAAAGTGATCTTGTTCTGCAGAACAAGTCATTAAAAAGTAAGAAACAGTGTATTCAGGACCTTTTCTGCAACAGATAGTCTAAACAATGTCTAAACTATTATGACATTTAGCGAAGATTCTTGCAATTTTCATTTAAATTCTGCATTACCTGCATGGACATCATATTTCTACAGTATTAAGTACCACCTTAGATCCACATATCAGAGGTTCTTTTCGTTGGTAGTGGGGTTTTTTTTTTGTATTTTTTTAAATATAGGTAACATAAGAAGTTTGGAATTCTCACTTAAACCCCTTTATTTTAGGGAAGCTTCTGAATATATTCACTTTTCTAAACAATAAATTCTAAACAATAAATTCTATGACTACAGATGCACTAAAAGTTTTTTTACCTCTCCATTATCATCTGTGCTACGTGAAAAATCCATGATTCGATCAACTTCCACATAATCTGGATTAAAAAGCTCATCATCAATCTGTTCAAGGAGAGAGGTAAAAATACAAAAGATATCTCTATTAGCCCTTCCTGAGAGGAAAAATTATTATATATTTCACCAGGCAATAATATTTTGGGTCACGGTGACATAGAATTTATATTTGGCAAACTTCAACATGTTAATTGAAATGCTACCATTCAGCAAGATCATTCCCCGTGAGGGAATCAGACTTCTCAGACTTTGTTAACTGGGCCTCTTAATTACTGTGTGAAACCTTTTACTGTGAGAGAATGTTTAAGAATATTTTAAATGAAGTGTGAAATTACAATTCACTAATGAGCAATCGAAAAGGCTTATGGCATGCAATGCATTTAGCATTCTTGAAAACTACAGCTTGCAATAAAGAAATTAAAGCCTTGTACACTAAGTGCCTTTGGATTACTTTAACTACAGGAACTGTCTAACTGCTTTATAAGCAAGATTCAATGATTATTATTTCAAAAACAGAGAAAGAACACTGCACGCATACACAGTTTCTCCAAAAATCACAATTTGTTATGCTCTTTCTTATCCCTTCAACAACTTACAGGATTCTCTTGCATATTAAAGGGTTGGGTTTCATTTTTTACTTTTAAAATCCCCTCCAATAGAAAAGGCAGACAAAAGGACTAAAGACTATGTACATTTTGATAGCTTTTTCTAAAACAAGAACAAATTCCAAGTATTTACAATAACTTGTGACAGACTTGGAAACAGATTAAAAAAAAAAAAATTTAAAAAGAAGCAATTGCAGGCATCTTCACTTAGAACAGATGAAAGTTTTCAATTTGCAACAGGTTATGTTCAGCTTGAACTATGTAGTAAAAATAAATATAAATAAATAAACACAGTAGCACATGAACCTGTTTTTTTCCTCAAAAGACAGCATTTTACTGAACGGTAAGCTTTCAGAGACACAAATCAGCAGACCTGGTCTTTTATTGACAGGACCCCTGCCACACTACTGCTTATGGCTCTAAGTGAAATTAAATTGATGATAAAAAGCTTAGAATCCCTAGTGAGCAGCAGTCCATAACACAGAAAAATGTGATTCATTTTTCCAGCATAATCAGCTCCTGAGAAGAGACCTGGTACTGATTCAGTAAGAGTCATGCTTACAATGCAAACAACTAACCATTCACTTTAAGAAAAAAACAGTAAAAAAATCATTTAAGAAAAAACAAACTACAGTAAAAAGTATACAGTCAGGATAGACCACTTGAGTTTCATAAACTTGCAAGAATTGGATCAAGAATGGTTATACTTTATACGAGAACAAATGCTACCGATATATCACACAGTTGTTCAAAATCATCTGCTTGTATACAGAACAAGAATTCATAAGAATATTCCTTAAATACCTAAAAGAAAGAAAGAAACAAACAAATCGTACTTCTGAAAGGAATTTGTTCTGGCCCTGTTTTGCCTTAAACCGCTTAATCTTCTGCTGAATTCTCTTGTCTTTGTCCAGCTCTTCCACAGATGCCCACTGACAATGAAGGTAAGAACTAGAAGATGAAACAGAAAATCTTACTCAAAACGATGCTTCCGTTGCATACTCCTATGTATGCCACTAGCATAGCTAGACCTTTCCAGCACATTGTAGTGCCATGCTTGGAAAACTGGACAGCATCTTCTTCATCATACAGGTTATTAACAAATCATCTTTACTGGAAGTAATTATACTTACTTATTAACTTACTACTTACTTATCAGTAAATAAAAACAACTCCCACTCAAAATTTAAATACATACCCCATGCATTTACTGTTTGGCACGAAGCTAAGATGATTTTTAGTGGGCATACTTAAAACACAATTACTATACAAGACATGTATCATAAATGTACTATTTAACATCATATTCTAGCAAAGAATAGGGTTTTTAGATGTTAATTAAAATACGCAAACATTTTAAATAGTAACATGCTATATACACTGGTTTTTGTGAGAACAGCATTGTAATTAAAAGTCGCATACGAGTCAACTGAAGTTTTAACACTGATAGAAAGAAAAGAAAAACCCTTGTAAATGCAGTTCCATGGTAATAATTCATCTTTAAGAAAACACAATGTAAGGAACAGCATCTCTGCCAAAATGACTAGTCCCACTTCATAAATTTAGGGTCTGTCAAAAGTCATACTGCCAAGATGTCCAAGACACAAATAGTTAATACAAAAATTACATACCAGTGTAATAAAACTTAAACAAAGCATAATTAAGCTATTAAACATCATGCAATAATCAATATAGTGCAAAAGGTACAAAGGTGGCAGCATATTTAAAGTGAAGTCACCTATCTGCAGTTAGCTGTAAGAAACTCCCTTTAAGCTAATTTCTGTCCCTCAGATGGAAAAATTTCCTAAAATTAAACAAGATATGCTATTTTTTAAAAGAAAAATGAGCTTATCCAGCTGTGAAGTATCTTATTTTAAATACTGATTGCATTGCAGTTTCAGAGCCCAGAAGCAAAACAACATGCTGCTCTACTATTACACTCTACTATTACCACTATTACATCCCTCTTACAGAGGGGCAGCTATCTGCTGGAATATTGGAAGCCGTCTTGTTTGTTATCTTAGACATTTTGTTGAACACAGATCTTGTTTTTGAAACCACGTTAAGGGTTATTTTCGAGTAGTTTGCAGGCACGTTACTCTACGGTTGCAGTTAGATCTACACAGCTACATAGGTATGTGCTCATGAATCTGCATGCATAATGAGCCCTAGATTAAAGTTTTTAATAGCAGAGCACTTTTACCTATGGATTTCATTTTGGAGAGAACACAAATTAAGACGACACTATCAAACCCAGCACCACCAATGCAAGGTATTTCCCTGTTTATTTGCCACTGGTTTGGATTCAACATTAGAAGTGTTTAAAGCTGAATAGTTAACAGTTACATCATTTACAAAACCAGTTTTTAAGAACTATTTGGAAGTTACGTGAACTTAAAGATAGTAATCAAACCTGTAACTTTACTTACAAGTTTTTGTACTTTACATAGAATTCCTCTATTTCTACCTCCTCTCCATTCTCCATCTATAAGAAAAGAATTGTTGAAATGTGAATTAAACCACTAAACAGCCCAATTTAGTTAATGATTAAAACTAACCAAAATACAGTCCCCACATAGAGAGACAAGTGGAGGTGTAGGAAAGCATTTGTAGGAGGAGGACATGCGTGAGGAGTTTCCTCCAGCAGCTTACCCAAGTACATACTGCACTGCTTACTACAACTTCCAAGACATGAATCATTTGAACTCCTCCCTAACCACATGCAGCTTCATTCACAACCTCACCCCAAATCTGGCTTTCTGCCAAACCCACAGTGTTAAGTAGAAGCCAAGTGTACCATTTTCTCAGGCAGCAGCCAATTAGCAACTGCACTCCTGAATGCCATATGTATTATTTTTGGCTGGCTCATGGCAACTTTACATTGTGGGTTTTGTAATGTTTTAAAAAAGAGTTTTAAAGGGGGTTTATTCCTCCATATAGTTAATAACTCCAAACAAGAAGCCATATAAAACTAAACCTTATACCTCTGCTAGAATTTTAGTGCATCAGTGTTCATGGCTTTAGTTTTACTCAATGGTGCAATTAAATTCACTCAGGCAAGATGTCTCACATACAGAGCAGCCAAATTAAATTAACACCCAAAAACTACATTTAAAGCAAGGTTAAAGTTGTGATATAAACCAGCAAAACCAAGGGCATTCAGTGCTAAGGGTTGAGACTACCCTTAACTCATCCCTAGTGCCAAAGTATTGCATAACATATGGCATGTAATACTTTGTTGAATTACTCCTGAACCCAGCCATAGGACAAACTAAGGACAGTGCACCCGGCACAGGTTTAGAATTCAGTTTATGTCACAACATTAACGGTTTGTGTTTACTAATGAACTTTGGAACAATTTTAAATAGAAGAGCATTTTCTGTTTTACATACTTCATCAGCGACAACAACATCTGTAATAAATATTATACGCAGCACTGAACAGACAACCTGTTGACCCCTGTATAAGTCAACATCCTCCATCTTTTATATATATACACACTATATATATATATACACACACATAAAAAAAAATATAAAAAGAGGGAAAAAAATATATAAAAGAGACTATTCTGAAGCTAGCGGATGATTTGTCATCTTCCAAATTCTCTCTAAAGAGAAAAGTTACTGGCTAGACCTTACTTCCATAGCAGTGCAATTAAAGAACAACAGTAGCAACTGCATTAAACTCTGTTCTAGCACAGTAAAGAAAAAGTTAATGCATTCCTAATCCCTGATTTACATAGTATTCCTTCTCTTCCAGACTAGCAAGAGGTTTTATCATTTTAGCGTTTATATCATTCTAGTACAGTCTTGCTTGTGTTCCTTTCTAGAGAGCGGAGCAACACCAGCTTCCATCTAGTTCTCCCTGAAGAAATGGAAGCAGATAAGGTATTCCTGGTGCTACTTCTTGATATTCTTGAATCCTCTGTTGTAGAAGATAAACTATTCCCTGACCCTAAACACAGGGAAGAAGCTCCTCTGTCACTTACAAAGATACTGTCAAAGGAAGGAATTTGAAGACCATAAAGATCTTTTTTTTTTTTTTTTTTTTAAATTTAAAAGGGAGTATTTCTCAAGAAGGTATTCATATTTAGAGGTCAAAACTGTATTTAAAAAAAAGTATTAAAAAATTGAGATCCCGTTATCTGAATCTATTCACTAGCCTGAGGCAAAATCAGACTTTAAGAAGTCATCCCTAATTTTAAGACATTAACTTTTTTGTTTTCTGAAATGTACTATGGCCAAGTCTCTTTCATTAGTTTTAAATCAGAATCCTTTGAGATACATCAATCTTACCATGCCAACATGGTTAAACACCTTTATATAAAGGTTTCATATTAGCCAATTTAACTCCCCTCAACAGCATTTCAGTCAAGTATATTTTCTGTCAACTGCCAACTTAATAACAATAATTTACAATGTAAACCTTGATAAATCCTGTAACTCCCATGAGTAAAACGTACTTTTGTATTGCCTAATAGGTAATAACTGGTCTATGTTGTCATATGTTCTATGAGTGTGCATCACAGGTTCACCTAAATAAAAAGTATTTCAGAAAAAAATCTTTTTAAAATCTTACTCTGGCATTCACATTTATGGCCAAAAAAAAAATTCTAATCAAGTTACGATCACCAGCACTCAAGTACGGTTTAACAATACATCAGTTTAGGATATATGAGACAGAAGCTTATGCCTTTGACGTCACTGTCCAACCCCCACTACATGTACGTTTATATTAACCAGGTAAAAAGGTGAGACGGAACATTTATGCAAAGTTCTCCCAAAACTGATTACGCAGACATCCTAGAATAGCGCATGGCAGACTTGGGCAACGCAGGACACTTCAAATTATCATTGCCCAGGTGCGACCACAATTGACAATCTGATCCATAGCCTCTGCAATAAGTGATCCCTTCCTTCAAGCAAATACTTAAGAGCACACAATCTTGCACTTCTGTCATTGCCGCAGAAGTGATACAGTAATACCTGCTAATGCAAAAGTTATTTGAACAAGCCACTCGGATTTAGAGACAAGAGGGAGCTTAAAAAACAAAACAACAAAACAACGGAAATATCAACTGCTAGAAGAACAGCAGACAGAACATATTAGTAACAGATGCAAAGCCACATATAAAAAACCAATCACCTCAACTGATACACAGCGCTACATTGTAAGCTAATCAGTTTGTGGAAGAGATGTAGGCATTTGTACACAGTTCAGTTAGATCTAATTCTCACCATGTATTGGTAGGCAAAAAGAGAAATTCAGATGTGTTAACATGCAGGTATAACATTATACAAACTCCTCATCTTTCCATAATATGTGCTATTTGTGCTGAATAGCATATTTCGTTCTAGCCATTCCTTTTCAAAGTTAAGGAGCAGAAATTCAAAGGGGACTGAAGCTGGCCAAGAAAATAATTAGAAAAATGAAAAATTTCCACATACAAACTGAAGACATCAGGACCGTGATGGTTTGGAAAGAGAGTGATACATGTACTTAACACTTCCTGCAAGAGGGAAGAGTATTCAACAGAATTCAAAATTCCATGTTAAGAACAACAGATAAAAACATTGTCTTTTACACTTCAAACATGAACTAAAGTAATTTCTACCTTTTATTCTGTACATTTCAAAAATGGTTGCAAGTACAGTGCTGCATCATATCTGGTAACTCCAAAACTAGACTAAGGCTATTTTTGAGAAAACCAGCATAATTTTATGATAAGAATACTGCTCCAAAAGCGTATTATCTAATGTCCTTTACTCAAATGCAACATCTTTGTTACAACCTAATCCACTGAAAGGGTTCCTAGAGAAGCCTTTCCTCATGTTTATTTTATGCACTGGTCCTGATCGCAGCAATTTTACTTTGATTAGTAATCTAACAACCAGGGTTTTGATGACGCTAGTAAAAGTGTAAAAGACCTTTAATAAAAGCACAGTTGGATACTTCAGATGTTAAATATTAACATCCTGAAATCCCTTTTTTTTTTGGGGGGGGGGATTTTGGAGAGGAGGGTTGGGGAGAAGAGCAGGGAAAGAAGAGACAACCCTCAAACCTGCAAATACAATCCATAAAAAACATTAAAGAAAGAGCTCAAAATAGAGCTTGCCTCCAGCAGAGCTTGCAATCAAAGACATGTAGGCAGCAGACCAACCACTTCCCACAAACTGCAGCAAAATACACACTCCCCATGAGTAATCACACCTTTGTTTGCAGGGGAGAGGAAGAAGAGAAGAATAATTGGTGAAAAACAGCTTCCAATGTAAAGACATTTATGAAAAGACCACATTCTCCTCTCCTGCCTAGTAGACCATCAGGACAACTAATTACTGAAGTAATACATGAAGTTTATCTGAAAAATAAGCCTATGGTTTGAAATACAAAACATAGCTCTGGACTTCAAAAAAAGCCCTAGAGGTTTTGTGCTGTGAAAGCTGCAGAAACAGGTCAAATTCAATCACAGCCAGTCATGACATTGCATGAATTTAGGTTTACAAAGCTGTTAATGATGTTATGACAGTAGTAATAAAATTAAAAAACAAAAAAAATCCCCCCCCAACAAAACACCACAACATAAAAAAAAAAAAAAAACCCACATGAATAAAGGCAACTATCCCTCCTCCAATTTGAAAATTAACACTTTGAGGAAAAGAAATATTTCTGGTTAAGTAACAACAACATGAGTATCATATCTATATTAATCGGACAGTTTTCTGCCCAACTGCAGTACAAGTCACAGAATTAGCCACACAAAAGAGTCTATAAAATATAATAATGCCCTTTTTGGAACAAGTTCTTTTCTACTTCCTACTTGGAGTTTAATAGTTTGGAAGTGCAAAGGCCAATCAAGTTGTGAAGCAGATTAGAAGAATCTGCAAGCAAAATAAGAACATAACTAGCAACCAGGGCAGAATTAAAAGAGAACCACTTAACTAAAGAGGGTGTTTCTTTCACCATTTTAGCATAGTGACAAGGAAGATATTAACCACCTGTATATGTTAACATTCTTGATTGCATGTGAAGTTGTTTTAGCTGCTAAGCACAACCACTATCAAAAGATGCAAAAATTATGGGCAAGGATTTTTCTTTGATAGAAAAGGCAGAAACTTAGGATGCAGGGGAGTTCTCTTACTCCTCAAACTCCCAGGAAACATCACTCTGAACTGAAGAGCGCCATAGATTTCGCCCAGGTATGTATATTCGCAAAAATCAAAATTCTCATCTGAAGAAATGCAAGAAAAGAGTAGAAGACTAAACAAGTAATTGGTTTTGTGTATGTCCATCCAAAAGCACGTTAATACCATGTAAAGACATTTTCAGGGAACCTCCTCTATTCAATAAAACAGTTTTTTAATTTGGAATATGCAAGGTGTTTTAATAACTTAATAAAGGTTTCAGCAGAAATGTGCTTAGCCTGTTTAAAAATATGGTGGGAAAGGGTTTTGTTTTGTTTTACCTTTTTCTTGACTGAACGGCTACTCATGATTTTCTCCACAACAGGACCTTCAGCATCAGCAGATTCCTACATCATAAATACCATACAAATGAGTTATGGGAGTGCATCTTTGTTACTTAAAGACTTCCTTCATTAGAAAAACTCGAAACAATTTTTTTGCAACAGGAGTTTAATACACTGGAGGACTTTTTCCCCCTAGCATGAGAACTGAGAGGATTCAAATAGATTTAATACCATAATAAAGGATTGAAGGATACTTGTTTAAGCCCATTTTTAAGAGCTAATGCAACTCTAGCTCTCTCACTAAGGCTGACGTGCACAGATGCACAGATATAACCACATAGGCAGCTAGTTCATCCAAAATAACAGGTGCTTTCAGCACCATATAGCCTAAATACTAGATGTTGTTCAAAAACTCTAGCTGGCCGTGTAAGCGTCTACACGATAGCTATCAAAATTGCCTGTATTGCTCTATTACGCTATTACATTAATTCACTACTACAGCTGCAGGCAAACCTACCAAATTCTCCTTCTGATAAGACACAATTAACAATGGAGATCACATACAGTATTTCACAGGCCTTAACAAATTGCCAAATGAAATACCAAAGAACATGTATATATTCTCCAATAGGTCATCAGTTAGTTAAGTGAAGCAGTTCTTTGAAAAAGCACTACAAAACAATGAGATTGTAACAACAGTCATTCCTACATTATTACCCCTCATCTTATTCAAACTATTTTATCCATCATTTACATTGCACAGAGAATAAAGTGTACCCTGCTGGGTACTACAAGGCAGTAATTTCATAAAGGGATTCTTATGGTGCCTAGCAGCAGGGGACAAGCTTGAGTGGTTTATTAAAGTCACAGAAGCCAGACCACTGAATTCACAAGAAGTAAATTCAAGACTCCTAGCAGTCCAGTTTAGGTTTCATTTAGGTAGAGACCATTTAGGCAGAGAACAGTTTCAAAGAACTGTGTCAAATTGCATATCATCAGCTTGTAAACAAAGTCATGAATTAATATATTCTTTAGGAAGGTAAAAAGCTAATGCCTTCTGGAACACTGTGCCAACCATCGATGAATACCATTCAGGAAAAGGGCCCATATTTGAACTCTGAATGCTGCTGTTACAGCCATCTTTCCAGTCTGTTGATATCTGACCTGTTGCTCTGACTGAGAAGTATTTGAAGGAGAGTCTCTTCCAGCAGCATCAGCATCATCGGCCTCCTCATCTGAAATCTTGAACTCCAGGTCTTCTGTATAACGCTTCCTCTTCACCTGCCTGCTGGAGCGTCGCTTCTAAATAGAAAGCGTTGTTATTTTTCATGAGAAACAAAACTGATAGATTGCAGAATAACTGAGAAAACATCTTCATATTTCTCAAATACACCAGTGTGTAGCAAACACTATTATTTTTACAGCGCCCTGATAGAAATAGTGGAATCAAGATACTACTATTCTAAATTCCTGCCTATTAGCTGCTTTTGACTCCTGTTAAAAAAACAACAAAAAAACCCCAACCCACTTCATGCTTGTTCTGAATTGGAAAGTGGTATTCTTTTTTTTTTTTTTTTTTAGCATTACTAAAACCATGTTAGAAAATTAAAAAGCATATCTCAGAAACCAATTAAAATACACGGAGTTGCACCTCTCAATTCACGTCCACGACAAACTTTGACAGATGGCCAATGCAGGAACCAAACACCACCTTTCTGCAGCATGGCCCATAGTGTTGCTAAGCAGTGACAACACACTTTCTTGCTCTCCCCATCCGCCCAGTTGTACCCAGATTATCTTCTAGGGGAAATACAATGAAATACAATTTCCTCACTCCACTGACCCAGCGCTGTTCAGAAAGACATCCTGCAGCACAGCATGGGAAAAGACCCCAAACTAATAGACGAAAATGAAAAACTTGAACCACCCCAAATTGAAAACACGGTTTCTGTGCCCCCGTACTCTCATCTCCAGGATGAGAGAAAGCTTCGGAAAAATTGCAAAAAACAATCTGTAAAATACACAAAAGCATGCATTTGACAGAATTTGCAACTCAACACTCAGTGCCAGACACCATTTTCTGCAACAGTAGAATTTAAATTCCCAGATAGTCTGCATCAAGTTATATATTTTGAAAAGCTGAGAGCATATGCTGTTGAAGGAAACTGTCAACTGAGCATGAAATATCTTAATGGACTGATGTATATATATTAAAAAAAAAAAAAAAAGATGTTGAATATCAACCGTTAAAAAAAACATCTTTATGAATTGATATACTACTTATTTTTACATCTTTCTCAGCTTAACACACATCTTCACCGGTACATGCAAATACTTAGCTTGTTAACAGATCTATGCACCCGGGTCTCTCAATGTACATAGACAAAATCAAATATTTACTTTTGGATAGTTAACCATATTTTTTAAAGAAAGATCTGATGCACTTCAGACAATTAGAAATTCTTTAACTGAAAATGAAATTTTGGAGCAAAGGTTAAGTTTACATCACCCTTTTAAACAATGGTGATGTAGCTTCTACCTTTAACATAGTAGCTTATCAGGGGCTCCCACAAAAGTTTAACAGAATTTTATACTTGAAAATAGATACCACTTGGCAAATTTGCACCCTAATTTCCATAATCACTGACGGGAAAATATCAATTTTCTTTTGGCTCAATAGGTAAGCCCTACCATTATATTTAGTGCCAAATGTCTCTTCTTCCATTTCCCTAATAGAAAGGATGCCTAAAATGTTATGGTAATCCTCTATTTGATTTTTATTGACTTGGTTAGCCTCCTGTTTCCTCTAACATCCACATGAGGCTTTGCAATTGTTATGCATTGTTGTCAGAAACTGTGCATACATCTACTTGCATTGGATTATCTTTTACTCATCTATAGGTAGAAAGGTGAGTAATAGGCTTGATAATGGTATGGTAACACACAAAAGTAAGTATTTTTCCTCTCTGAACATAACAATGCACCACTTTGTGCATTACTACATAATATCGTTACAGAAGACTCAGAATTTAACACTAAGAATGCATTGGTGTTTTAGACAACTGCATAGTATCAATCTCAGTTGGGAAACGCATTTGTTAAATTTGTTAAAATTTATTAATTCTAGCTGTCCTAGCATATATGGTTGTAACTCTTCCCTAAGTTTATGCAAAGAAGTGTGGGTGCAGTAGAACATGCGCAGTGTGAGAAAGCATTAAGGAAATGAAAATTACCTGAAATACTTTATTACATTTAATTAAAAAGTTATGCAAATACCCTAACGCTTGTATTTACAAAAAGAAAAAAAATATTTAAAATGTAAAGTTTATCACCCAATTGAGTTTGACAAAGAGAAAGTTTTGTCCCACTAAACTGAAAACAAGCAAAACGTGCATATATATATTGAACTGTAGACAGTATATAATCATCTGCAAATTAACCCAAAAACCCATCAGCTCCAAAAGTTTCTTCTACATCTTTTGTCAGCGCCATTGAGCAGCTGAGAGAGATTTGTGGCACAGGACAGAAAACTTACTCTTCAAGGATTTTAACACTTGCGTGGTGTATCTCAACTTTTCTAATTCAGAATAGATGGTTTGCACGAATCAGAAATAGCACTCTCTTCCGTTGCTGCTTTCATTTTTAACTAGAATATACTAGATTGCTCACATTTCATTATACTCTACATCCTTCTGGAAAATAGTAAGAGGGAAGGCATAAACCATGTTTGTGTTAGGACACCACTCTTTGCCAACCTCTTCACCAGGCTGCCTTGACCATTCTCAAGTGACCATCAGTCTCAACATCTATCATAATTAGAAGCAACACATCCACAACCTGATGTGCAACGGACAAATGCAAAGGATTTCAGTAATACCAGCATGACTGTTGAGGAGTCTCATACCTTCCCCATCACAATTTGTCTCTACCCCTTCATGAGGGAATTCTTATTTTTGATGCCTACTCTGACCACTGAGAACAGAAGCAAGCCAGGAGTTGACCACTTCTTAACACGGCTAATGACAGAGCATGCAAAAGTTGTCATATACGCTATTTCTATTTCCAGATTTTCTTTACATGAAATAAAGTTTGAACAGAAACTGGCAGGTGCGCAGTGGTCAAGACAAATTATCAATGTTAGCCGATGACTGGCAGTCCTGCAAAAAGGCCGTTCATCCATTAAAGCAGTGTAGTTACAAGTCCCTGACATGCACGTTTCTGACATCCTGCTTTGTCATGTGTTATTCTTGATTTCAGAAGGTTTGCAAAGCCAATGCAAGAAGAAACATGAGGCTTATAAGTAAGACCTCGTAATGGTACATTAAGTCTACAAAGCAGAAAATTCAGCATCGTAATTGCAACAGTGATGGAAGAGGACACATGAAAACTCAGCAGCATTGTACACATATCTGCAGGTAACAAGACTGTAAAGCAAAATTATGATGAGGAATACTTGTTTTAGTAAAATATTCACTATGGTGATTTCCAGTTTTCACCTTCTTGGTATAGCATTCTAAACAACACAGAAAATAATCAAATACCTGTTATCTCTGTAACAAAGACTGTGGGAACTACTGTTTTATGCATCTAAATTGTCAAAGGCTACTTTGAACTTGAAAGATAGCAGTACCTGAACCCCTGGGTCATCTTCATCTTCAGGATGAGGTGATGGTGGCGGAGTTTTTTCCAAATCTGAGTTTTCAGAACCTTCCTTTCCCTTGTTAACCTTTTTCTTTGCAGCACTAGTTTCTGAATCTGCTTTCTTGTTACTGAAACAAAGGTATTTTTAATCAATATTTGTACAAAAATGTAAGCAAAAAGTGCTTAACAAAACAGTTAATCTGCGAGATGTTTATTTTCAGCGACTCCGTTATTTTCAACTGCTTTCCTTATTTAAGTATTTAAACATAACTGTAAAATCAATGACACATGGGCCATCGCTATATATTTCCCATTCCTTAACAACAGACTCCTCGCTTCTTTCCTTCAAGATCTTAGACAGCGACACTGAATATGTCTTCAACAAGAAACTAAAAATGAGACTGGAAAGGAAGAGCTGCTCTCTTCAAAACCTGCACTTCTGAAAGTGGTGTTTGGGCAACCAGACACATGTGAACAGAAACAGGATTATGCATGCACTTGTCTTGATACTAGCCGTGCGGACTAGGTGAGCAGAACCAAAGGAAGCATTACCAAAACAAAGGACCAAATGAGAAAATTCTTCGTTTTCTTCTACCATTCCTACTATTTCCAAGCAGAAAAGGCGCTTTTGTGTCAGCTCTGAGGGCTCCTGTACAGCCTCAACGCATGCAACTGCAGCTTGTATGGGGGGGAAAACCACCCAGCTGGTATCTCAGCATCTACACGATACGAGAAAGCTATATCCACTGATGGTAGAGAAAGGTTTTTGGGGACTGTTTCTCCCTTTCCTCCCCCATGAAAACGTTCGCCACCTGAGGAGCTGGGACCCCATGTCTCCAACTGAGCTCAGAGGCCTGGAAACAGGATGCACGCATCAAAATCCAGCCTTAAATAATATCGTCACCAAATCATGCACCAAGACAATCTTCAGCATTGTGGGGGTGAAATTTTTAAATGGCAACGAAGAAGAATCGATGGTAAAAGTTAGCAATTTTAAGCACATTTAGCCTTTGAGTCTCACATGGGTTTCCGCAAGTCTTTTTTCCCCTCTGTGGTCAACCCCTCCAGGCCTGTTACTGATCTGACAGGCAGGTTGTGGAAGTTGCCGAGACATTTAAGAGCAGAGCTATGCACTGGTACACGACGATTGGCGAGTACAGGTTGCCAAACAGTATGACAGGCACTTTTATACAGCTTCTGTACCTTCAAAGTTTTCATTTCATACCCAGGACGCTGCCTGGGGTTTCTTTTTCCTTCATAATCCCCAGCCTTGTAACTTCTCAAACAAACATCAGCTTTAAGCTTGTTCATTTTGATCAGCGCATTGGCCCACTGAAGGCATATTTTAGAGCTGTAATTTGAAATTCCCAAATACGGTTACATGTTGCTTCAGGACTGGGACAACTCAGTTGTAGCATTATCCTCTTTTGCAGCCAGTGTTTAAACTAATGTTGACTTAAAAATAAAATTTACAAGTGAAAAGACTAGGAGTTTTGGAAAAGAATTTGTATTATCGTGAAATTACAGGGCGCGACACAGCTTTCCTCTCAAAAAAACACCTCAAACTGTGAGAACTAAAAAAAAAAAAAGAGGGGGG
>NW_009207015.1:0-15492 GCF_000690835.1 Fulmarus glacialis | reverse complement strand
CACCTGCTCACAGCTTTGCAGGACCTGGGTGATGGCAAACATTCATTAGAAGCCAAATGAATGGGATCCCCCACCCTCGTCCCTGACCACTTCCTCTTCCACAGAGACCTGAGTAGTTACTGATGTGCATTATCTCACTAGGCGTTTATATGCTTGAGGTAATTTCTGAGGTCTCTAAGTGTGCCTGTGTTATCCCAAGGGCAGGGATGGATACAGCAGCACAGATTTCCTTTTCCAGCACTACTCAACTCCTGTTGCAGTTGGGCTTTGTGTGTTTTTCAGCTTTGTACAGCATGGAGGGAAGGTAAAACGCTCTTGCTTTACAAGTGTCTGCCCTGTCTCTTTCCAGTTAGTGAGATGCATTGCTGATTTTAGTCATCTGAGATGCCTGCATACTGTCCCAATTCCTCCTCAGGGTAATTGTTTTCTAATGCCATCTCTGAACCTCTGGAGATCGCTCTTGTAGGAATCTCTGTGCTGCATGGATATGGTTGCTAACCTCCTCGGGGCACTGGCATTGCTGAATTTTAAGGGATTGAGTCCTGCTGTGTTGGGTTTCAGCGCTGCTCCCAGGAGAACGTGAGTGTGCTTGTCACAAGTGACCTGTTGTAAAATGTCAGCATGCTTTGAAGAAAAAACTTGTACTGCTAGGGTCAAGCTCTGTTCCTTGTGTCTTAGGTGCTCCTGCTTACTGCTTAGGCTCAAGAGTGACTCAGATTTGATCAGGCATCTTCATGGCTTTATTTCTCTTTGTTGCAAGCTGCTGGTTACACAAAGGCCAGCACTGACGAGGAGGGTCTGGACATGTCATGGGTTTAGTGGCAAGGATCTTTGTTCCTGTGTTGGTCCCTCATTGCAACCATGGGGGAAGGAGCTAGATTCCCCCTGCTTGGGTCATCAAATAGGTTGTCCAGTGTGGCCCTGCCTGCAGGTCTGAGTTGAAGAGCTCCATGTGCCATTTGTGCTAGGAGTACCAGCAGCTCATGGGTAAGCAAAGCTCAGTCTGGCTTTTTTTGACCCTTTTAATTAGCAGAGCTGGAGACTGTGAGCCAGATCTCTTCCAGAGTAAACAGGATGTGACATACCTGGAGCTCATATGGCCAGTGCCCAGTGAGGGACCTGATGTGAATCAGAAGGCAGTGTTAAATGAGTAGATGAAGTACCTATTTAGGACTTGTGATCCATTTTCTGCTCTCCCCTTTCCCTCATCAAGACACCCTGTGTGGCTTTCCTTCCAGGGGCCATGATCCAGCTTGACTCACTGGTCTGAATTATTATCATTACTATTATCATTACTATTATCATTACTATTATCATTACTATTATCATTACTATTATCATTACTATTATCATTACTATTATCATTACTATTATCATTACTATTATCATTACTATTATCATTACTATTATCATTACTATTATCATTACTATTATCATTACTATTATCATTACTATTATCATTACTATTATCATTACTATTATCATTACTATTATCATTACTATTATCATTACTATTATCATTACTATTATCATTACTATTATCATTACTATTATCATTACTATTATCATTACTATTATCATTACTATTATCATTACTATTATCATTACTATTATCATTACTATTATCATTACTATTATCATTACTATTATCATTACTATTATCATTACTATTATCATTACTATTATCATTACTATTATCATTACTATTATCATTACTATTATCATTACTATTATCATTACTATTATCATTACTATTATCATTACTATTATCATTACTATTATCATTACTATTATCATTACTATTATCATTACTATTATCATTACTATTATCATTACTATTATCATTACTATTATCATTACTATTATCATTACTATTATCATTACTATTATCATTACTATTATCATTACTATTATCATTACTATTATCATTACTATTATCATTACTATTATCATTACTATTATCATTACTATTATCATTACTATTATCATTACTATTATCATTACTATTATCATTACTATTATCATTACTATTATCATTACTATTATCATTACTATTATCATTACTATTATCATTACTATTATCATTACTATTATCATTACTATTATCATTACTATTATCATTACTATTATCATTACTATTATCATTACTATTATCATTACTATTATCATTACTATTATCATTACTATTATCATTACTATTATCATTACTATTATCATTACTATTATCTTTGCCTGAGGTGCTGGGAAAGAGCCAGAAAATTAGCAGGCTGCTCTGTGACTTCATCGTTCCTCAGAACTGAACTTCTGTGCATTGGCAAGGGTTATGTCAAAGGTGGTTGTGATCCCCTGTGTGCATAGCAGAGGAGAGCTCAGGAGAAAGCAGATTGGGGTAAAACATTCTCTCTCACTTGCAGTGGCTTTCTGTGTATGTAGATCACCACCCTGCTGGGGTAAACATAAGTCTTTAAGGATAATTTCCACTGCTCTGCCTGTTTTAGATGCAAATCTTATGATTTTGCAGACTACAAAATTTTCATTTTTTTTAATGTCTGATGAAACATGTCAGGAAGAAAAGTAGTCAGTATTTCTGAAATATCTGGAAGCTGTGGATAGACAGTTCTCTGCAGGTTGGTTCAACTCTTTGCCCCTGCTCCCAAATGGCCAGAGGAGCAGGGATAGCAGGAGGGAGAGATCAAACCTTGCTAGTCCAAAGCTGCCTGCACCCACTAATGCCCAGAGGACTTCTCTCTTCCTTATCACTGCAACCAGTTCTTGATGGAAGTGTTGCTTGTTGAAGTGGAATTCTTCCCTAACAGGAGAGGTTTTAGTTTCCGTGTCCTGTTGGGTTTTTTCTTTTCGGGCACCACTGTTTTATGAGGCCAACATAATATACAGGTTTTTCCTATTCACTGCCTTGAGAGATTCACTTTCTTCCCCTTCTCAGCATCCTCTTAGCCTTCCAGTGCCGTACCTGCATATGATTCTCTCTCTTGGAGGTCTTTTCCATGTTACTTTATCTTAGGAAGTGCCCAAGAGAGTGCCCAAACCTCTTGAGTTTGTTCAGAGCAGGTTTGCAAAGTAGCTCAGACGTTTAGGCATCTGCCTGCTTTTCATCATGCACTGTCTGGCAGTTATTGCCTCTATAACTCAAGGCTTCTTCAGTGGGAAGTAGGGTAGCCCAGCAAATTAAGGAGCACTCACAGTCCTTTCTTCCAGCAGAGTCGTAACATTCAGCCAAGAGACAGTAGTATCTAAATTCAGCAGTTTGCAAAGTAAACGGATATCCCCAGTCATAGGAATAGATTAAAAACCAGTAGAGAGACAAGGTAGTTGTCCTGATTTGTTGTGGTCAGGGCAGAATGAAATAACGCAGGAGGCTTCACATCCCTGCAGGCTGCCTGTGCTGGGTCTCCTGTGGTTGAGCCTGCAGTGTGCTGGGAGGGCAGCTGAAAGAAAGCCCAGAGAAAAGCTTTTAGCAAGCCCATGGGCTGGGGGCAACAGCTCCAAAAGCCTCCAAGTTCCATTTTAAAAGTGACGAAGATGCCACTATTGACTTTCACTGGGACTTGGTTACCACGGAGATGTTGTCCTAAGAGACAGCACAAATGCTGCAGGTGACCTCTGGCTTCATAAGAGCCCTGTGTGAGGTGAGTGGGTGGGTGCTGGGGCCCACTTGTGCAACAGCTTGATGGGTTGTAGTCAAAATTATGCCAGTCTCACTGCTTTAAGCTGAAAGGGAGGGGAATGGAGAGACCAAATCGTGCCCTTTTCCCAGAAGGGGTGACTGGAGAGGCAGATGAACAGACATCCTAAGGAAGCAAGTGATGGAATAGGAAATGGAGCCCAGACTTCCTGCATCCCAGAGCAGCCTGTCTGTTCATCCCACCCATGCACCTAGCCCTTAGAGAGATGGGCAGCCCAAAGGTATTGCCCTCCTCCCATCCCTGTGAGGTAGGGTATATGCTGGTACCCTCACTAGGAAGATGAGGCAAAGAGAGGTTAAGTGGTTGGCCCAAGGCCGCCCATGAAGTTGTGTGGCAGTATTTTCTATTCTTTTCTGTGGCTTCCAAAGCAGTCTTGCAACTTATCTGATAAAAGTACACAGCCTGAAAAAATACTACTCTCTTATTCTGTCATTGTCTTCCTCAAAAACCCATTTCCCATTTTATATGGATTAAACAGGAAGAGGGATTCAATGTGACCCTACCTGAGGCAGGAGGTGATGTACAAGCTCTCTAATTTAGTCATTTGGGAGGAAACAGCTGGACCTTCTAATGTGAGATGATTTTCTTTTTTTTTTTTTTTGATCTTCCTTTTTCATGCCATATCCTCTTAATCCGTGCCTGCTCACGCAAAGGGAACTGGTCCCCAGTAACCACAGAAAAGAGCGGGATCATTAGAGGGGGCTGACAGCACCGTGCGCGTTTGGCATTGTGAAGCTGAATGCTTTCTTGTAGCTACAGTTGACACCTTCTTGCCTGGAGCATGCTGTGTAAATATTACATGAAGAAGGGAGAGAGCTGCACAGTAGCATGCTGTTTGAAATTGGTGGTGTCTGCTGCTTAATCAGGTAGTGTCAAAACCAAATACAGTCAAGTCAACGGAAAAAAAACTCCCAGTAACTTCCCTGGGTGTTGGCTTACACCTCAGAGAGAGGCTTTATTGAAAGTTTTACTGAGAAGTTTGTAATTACTATGATTTTTAATATAGTGCATCTCCTTTTGTACTTGCTATAAAAGCAAAAACGTATTCTCCAGGATCTCTCTGTTATTCTCTTCTAGGCAGGGACATCATCACATTTGGGACAGGGGGGAGGGCAGAAGGAAACCAGGTGGATTTCTTCACCTGAAAGGACTTTGAAGTGGGACATCTGGCAACCTAGTTAGAACCTTCCCACTTTAGCTTACTCACTTACTCTTTGCACCACCTTCTAGGTGAATATATAATAATAACCTAGTGAGTCTTTCAAACTCCCATTCACTAAATGTCAGTAATATGGTATACTCATTGTATGTATTTATAAATATGGAGTTTTTTGGAATGCATAAGAGCCTTTATTACAAAGCAAGGATGCTTTTGCACTAAAACATGGGCAGACAGACCTGAAAAATTGTTTCTGTGCTGGGCTGTTAATACAAGCGATGACACACAGATACAGGCAGGTGGGGGCAGTGAGACAATATCAACTAGCTGAGCAGGTAATCGTCTTGACGTAATGGTAACCCAAGCTACTGTCTGGTGGTCATTTCATTGCAAAGAACGGGCATGAAGAAGGATAACGTAATAACACTTTAAGTTGCCCTGGGGTGAAGGTAAAGCAGAGAGATACTCTTATTTGTTGTAGTACCTGTAAGTGCTTGAATGTGGTGGTGTTAACTGGTGCTGTCATGCTTAGGGTGGCCTGTGACAATCATAAAGATTCTCCTCTTGATTTTATTGAGCTATTGATTTCAGCAAAGCTACTCCTTATTCTAGTTTTTGGAAGAGCTCAATGTGTAGGTAACAAACCAAGTCCTTAGACTGGGAGCATTCTACTTCTGGGCAGAATGTATATCCCCAAATCTGTGTCTTCATCACAATTTCACATATTGCACTAGTATGCCGCAGTGTATTCTTAATTGGTCTTAATAGCCACTGACTGCTCTAGCACAGGATCTGGGTGTACCATGGCTTCACAAATAAGGCTGTAATGCTGTATAGTAACATTCATTATTATAATGCAAGTTCTTTAGTTTGTGATGGTTGACTTGCTGGATGGAATAAAATATTCATAGGCTTTAAGTGTCCATAAATACATGTGTGGTCCCATACATACTGTGTTTGAAACCTAACTAGCAATAATTATGTTTTGATATGTTGCTGGCACTGTTTCTCTGACCAACAGGGTGTGTTTTATTTTTCCAATAAACAACGCTAACTAAACGCAGTGATGCACTAAGCTCCTATGCTCTCAGCAGTCAGTAGCATGATTTTATAGCCTTGGTGCAAACTTGTTTGCAAGGAAAACATCCCTGTCTACATTCATCAGGAGAAACATTCCAAACCACTGCTAACCATACCTGTGTTTAAACAGGGGCTCGACACTGCCATCCTGTCTCCTTTACAGAAGTCTTCCACAACTGCCCCTGAAATACTGGAAGCGTGGTTCTCCACTGTCCAGAACGTGCCTATAAGTGCAAACTTTAATGTGTAAAGTTCATAAATCATCCAGAAAGGTTTGAACTAATGTCCAGTGTGATACACACAAGACATTGTGCAGTGTGATAGAAGAGCTCGCGTGTGGTGGTGTGGCCTTGGATCATTTGTTTCACCTCGCTGTGCTCTGCTGCAAAGCCAACAGGATTTACTCACCTTTTATAAAGTGTAAAGATGTGTGTGTTACCTAAGGGCTGACTGCTAGCATAGGCTTTGAAACCCCTGAGTTTGGGTCATGTTCCTCTACCAGCAGGTCCACCCCCAGGAGCAGCGGTTGCAGAATGGCAAGGTCATGTTGTTATCCGGAAATGGGAGTCAGACCGTTGCTTCCCCAATAGCGCCAGCAGACACGGTAAATGGGATGATATAAAAGCTACGTTCCCCTCTGAGGAAACGTACATTTAGGATGCCAGCCATGCTTGCCAGCTGTGAGCCTGTTCCTTTAGGGCATTCGTTCCCGTCTTGGGGTCCCAGGGTCTGTGGAGGTATTTGAGGTGAAGCATGGAGTATGGTCCTCTGGGAGCAAGGCCCTTGGCAGTAGGCTACTAGCTGCTGCTGTCTGATTTCTCTCTGGTGTCTCTGTATTCCCCGTCAGGAAAGCTCACTGGCAGAGGTGAAGTCTTCTTGCCAGGCACGCTTGTACCCTCTGGGGTTTGATGCAGCAGAGAGCATCTGAATTACTGTTTTCCTAACTCTGTGAAGTTGTGATTTCTAATTGCTCCCTCAGCATGCCCGGAGATTTTCCTACTCTGGCTCAGGCTGTTCTGTTATTATTTATAAATTAACCCATGCATGTATTTTTTGTGGGTAGAAGGTTACTCCTGATTTTCCCCTCTCCAGCAGGTGCAAGCCCACAGTAGATGCCGTGGCCTCAAGCAAAATACTCTGAAAATCAGTTTTAAATGTTTTTCCATTCCTTTGCCCTGTGAGTGTGTTGCTGCACTATCTCTGAGCTCAGTATATTTCCTTTGCCCGAAAATTTGGCACTCTCTGACACCTGCCTTGTCTCGAGCAGCTTGGGCTGAGGGACGGTTGTTCGTGGGATAGATGCTACAAGAGGCAGCTGAGCTCCCAGTCTTCAGCAGAAGCAGGGCAGCTGGCACAGCCCCTGCTAGTGCGTAAGTGGGAGGCCTGCAGTTTCCCAGGACTGTCACTCCAGCAACTTTCACCAGCATTAAAATCACTTAGAATGTAAAAACAAACAAACAAGGATATGTGAAGTATTTTCCTGGAAGAAAGCCATGGAGAGCAGATTAAGTGCATCTCCCTCCTCCCATCTCCCAAACATGTCACAGGAAGAAAGACACGAGTTCAGCATTTTCATAAGTGGGATTAAAACAGGCTCTGGAGCTGGCCTTCTGGGACGGGACAGAGGAAAGCCAGGAGTAGAAGGGAAGCTCTGTGTGTGTGTGGTTTTTTTATAAATATATCTAGATCAGGTGAAACTGTCAGTATCCCTGAACCAGCATTGGCAGTAATATCTCTTTTTATTAATGAAAGGGCTGCTTATTTTCTATTAATAACAAGAGATTAGAGCTGTTGGCTTAAGCAGAGAAGAATAAAAAGTGACTGATTCTAGAGGAACATCCATGCTGGTTTTCCATGTACCAAGGGGTAGCAATCTTGTATCTTCTGCATTTTACAAGCCCTGAACGTCCCTAACAAGTTCTTTCCTTTCCCCGAATCCAGATGTGTTTTCCTCTAATGCTTCAGCAAATGGTGTTTTATAAAGACAACACAGGATGTTTTACATTGAAGAGAATCTAGTGCAGTAGCCAACCTCCGAAATACTCTTACTTGAGGCATACGGAAGAGTCTTCCGGCTGTTACTGCTCAGGAAGAGATTTTCTGTTTAATCTTTTGCTGCTGTCTGTGATTGTAACAGTCTATGTCAAAACTCTGGACTGCTTTGAGGCAGCAGCTTTCCACCTGTTTCTGAGCTGGGCAGCTGTAGCTTGCATTTCATCCTTTAATATAGACATCCCCGATTTGTAAAGATAAGTATAAATAGTTCAGTTTAAACTAAAAATATTTTACGTGAATTTGTCGTGGGTAACAACCCTTGGAGATTGCAGTACTCATGATCCAGGCAAGAGAGTCCATCAGTCTGTCTTTAAACCTCCTTCTGTCCTCCTGGCGTAAGGACCAGTGGCTTTTTCCATAGCAATGGTAATTTGCTAGTGGCACTGGAGAGCGATAGCGTGTACTGGTGTGCGAGAGGCAGCGCCATCTCGGAGCGAGTCTCCTTTTTTGAAAGAACTGAGGCTCTGGCCCAAGTGAGCAGGATCAGAGGACGTACAGCCTGGGGATGGGAGCAGGGTGCTGCCGCGCAGACCCTTGGCCTCACCGCTGAAGGTGTTGGCCAAATTGCTTGGTGGCAGCCCCGGTACTGGGTTTTCTACTGGTCCGTTCAGCTGTGAGTAACGCCGTGTATCTGTGTGCCCTGCTGTTGGCCAGGATGAACATTGGGATTGCTGTTTTACATAATTCTTCTCTTCTTGTGTTGGGGGAGTGTGCAGGTGTTTGGTAGGAATTGGGGTTTTGATCTGAGGCTTTGTCTCTGTGCACACGCGTGTGTTTTGCTTCTGTTTTAACATCCGTGTTGCTCTGCGTTTGTGGAAGAAGAGTGGATTGGTCAAAGAAGTGGGCTGGAAAGCAGAGGTTTGCAAAGGATCTTTAGGTCCCATTGGAGCTGGTGCCACAGTCCTGGCCAGACCTTAAGAATACTCTTTTATTCTTCCATTTTATTTCCCCCCTTCTTCTGAAAAGCTCTAATCTTGGCCACCGCATGGGGTTATTTCCCATTGTCTTAATTCTGGAATTCTAGGTGATCTTCCAAATGTAGTAGGGCTGGAGTGGAGAGCATCTTGTGGGCAAGCACCAGGGCCTTCCACTGAGTTTTGACGGTCTGTAGAAGGACTGAGAGTATAGCACTGATATGCTTACTGCAGCCTTTATGCCTGAGGAGAGGTGACACAAAGCTTTCCCTGTGTGCTGAGGGCTTTATGGGGCTCTGCCCACCATGTTATCATGTAGTGATTCTAAGCCATCAGAACTCTAACTCATCTGGTAAGTATAGTGAGATCGTTCTCTACCAGGCACTGGCATTTATGGCAGTCCAGGTGTCCTTGTGTTGGGATCTTGTTTGTGAGGAGCTTAAACTTCTTGGCCGTTGTCTTGCTGTGTGTGAGAGGTGTTGGCTGGGTTATGATAAAGACCTTGACAGAGACCAAGTCGAGAGTGCAACTGGCCACGCGATTTGGATCACAGGGGACTTGAAAACATCCTAAGGAGTCAAACGAAGAAAATGATGCCCACTCTTTCTATCTGTAGAAAGGTAGAGACTGCAGATAGCACTAACACAGGATTAGCACTCCAAACCTGATGATTGATATGTGTTTTATCTGCCAGCACCCTGTCCCACCTGGTCCTTTATCGATCTTCTGCTTCTGGTTAATGTGAGCTGTAGCAGATCTGGGTCAAACCCCTTTTGCCAAAAGGCCAACACATTGTCTTTACTGCATGTTGGGACAGAAGGGGTTAAACAGAAGATGATGGTGGCTAATAGCTTGCTTTAGGCAGTAATACAGCAGTAAATGCTGAAATGACATGGGAACGCTCTGTAGCTGACGTCCTTGCGAGCCTCTCGGTGACATCAAACTCCTGGACCTTTTCCAGCCGAGTTTGGCCTTGCCCCAGTGACAATAGATGTTAATCTGTTGGCTTGTCAAAAAACCGTGTTAGTGGTTTTTTTACAGACCCATTTCCAACCCTCAGATTTCCCTGCTAGTAAACACAGCATTATGTCATTGTTTTACCAGGAGCCAAGCACCAAAGCCAACTTTACAGTGCTGTCATCAGCAAATGTCCATTCACTTTGGGGCTTTATCTGAGTTCCCAGGCTCGCTCTTCCCACTGTTGCCTGTGTTCTGGTCTTGTGTCCGTCAAAAGCCTATGGATGCTTTATGGGAAATGTGTAGGGTCTAGCAGTTGTGGCTAACGCTTTCCAACTTGTTTGTCTTAAATGGGGCTCCTGTACCTGTTTAGCAAAGATGTCTTGGTTTGTGAAGCTTCATCTTCTGGTGACTTTAGCCCAGACAAACTCTTGGATTCATGAGTTCCCGCATGCAAAACAAGGTGAAGGGATTTGCAGCCCAGCCTTGCTCCTAAATGATAAATTAGTAGCCAAGTCATAGCCAGGGGCAATACCTTGCCCATGCTAGCTCCTGTTTGTTTCAAAACACAATAGCTGAGTTCCAATTAAAAAGACTGGTTGTCAAATTGCGAACATTATAAACTAACTTCCTTAGCTTTCAGAAACAACACTCACCACAGATGAAATAAAGCTATTTATAACATTCTTGTAACTATTGTTCCTTGTTTTGCTCCTAGACCTATTTCCAGCTGTATCTGCAAAGGATATGAAAGTAAAGATTTACAAAGTTACCTTCAGTGGTTTGGAGCTAATCTGCTTAAAACAAACAAGCCTCCCATCCCTAGCTCTAGTCAGTCTTTCTGGGGCTGGCAACAGTCCAATCCTCCTCATACTAAGACGTGTCTGAAATGATATCCCAAATCAGCTGAAGTAGTCTAGAAGCAGAGGAAAGAGGAGAGAGAGATGCGCGTTTCAATGCAGATCCTGAATTCTTCTGACACAGGCACAGGTAGATGATGGAGAGGAACAGGTTCAGCCTCTTGGCAATGGTGCAGGAATTACAACATTCTTGTGTACGAGGTGGAATAAAATTAAATGTTTTTTCTCCACTATGTAATTAAGCTGTACAATACCTTGCTGAAAGGTGATATGAAGGCTGAAAGTACAAATGGTTCAAAAAAAGAATTGACAAATTTCTGGGGACTCGGTTCACTGGTATTAAACGCAGCAGTCAAGATATGTGGTTGGGTCAGACAGTCTGTAACCTACTGATTGCTAAAAACTAAGCACACTGTGTTCTCTCTGTTGCTATTAAGCAGTTACCGTCTAGCTTCATTAAAAACAGGGTGCTGAGCTTAGATGAAACTTCACTTTGGCCCAGCCTGGGTCTTCTGATACTTTCCCAGATGCCCCCTAACTGTATGGCAGCAGCTCAGGCTTCTGAGGCTTGCTGCATATTGCTAATATTGGTGAGAGCTGTTGAGTCTTGACCAGATGAAGTTAGGAAGAACAGTGTATGCAGTGAGGAAGCGAGCCTCCCATCACCACTTCCAGCTCCCTCTTCTGCTCCATACGCTTTTTTTCTGGATCCCATCACGTGTTTATGGGTTAGTGTCACACATCTGGGCCTTGGCAGATCACTTTCTGCTTCCCAGCCTTGGGTCAAGTGGCAATTTATTTTTGTAGAGGTATCATGTCTAGTATTACTATTAATATGTATTCAGGCTTTGAACTTATCTAATGCCTTTCATCCAAGGATCCCCCAACAGTTTGTGCATCGGCACCTCTTTGCAAGGTAGGCAGATCAAACAGGGAAAGCGGTGTGTGTGCAGCAATATATCTCCTGGCAGAAGTGCCTTCTCAGAGCCCTCACAAGACTAGTGGATAATTTGGGCAGATGGAAGAAGGGCTGAAAGTATTGCATATGGGTCATGGGACTGTAGAACATAGACCTGGGACAGACCTAGGTCATTAATGGTGTGCAGGCATGTTGCATTCCCACATAGGAACCTTCAAGGTGGTTGAGTTGGCTTGATTGGAAGCCTCAGAATTCTTCTGATGGTTAATAACTTCCAGTGTAGACATTTTTATTCACAACCACCCTGTTTGTTCTCATGCCAGTGTTGTCCTTTCGCATAAACAGGTCTCATCACTCTCAATTTGGTTTGACCTCCTGTCCCACTTCTTTCCACTACTTTGTAGAGTGTGATCATGTCCCTTCTCAGCCTTCATTCTGCTGAGCTGCCCTACCCTCCTCTTGTAGAACCTCCTCTTGTACGCACCTCAAAGGTGCATAGCAAACGGGTTTCCCTGCCCCACACTTCTCGCGATCATTGCAGACTGAATACAAATGAACTCTTTAGCCCAGGCACTGACAACAGTTCAGTCTGGGCAACCTCAAGCGTGTAGTGGGTTAATTTGCACTGCCGAGTACAGCCTTGCCCTTGTTGGCAGGGGCCAGATGCAGTTGCCTGGGAATAAGCTTGACCTCAATGGGGTGATTTGCCAGATGTAGTCAGATGTGATTTGGAGGAGACGGCCTCCTGGGTCTGTCCTGTCCCTGAGCTGTGCGCTGTGTCAGCATGAAGGAGGATGCTTGTTGGAGAGTAACTTGTGGTTCTTTCACGGTTTCATTTTCTTCCCTTCACGGAGTTTCAAAGCTAGTCCCAAAGCCTTGCAAGTGACACTCCACTTGCAAAAGTGGAGAAGAGAAAATGTGGCTGATTATGTTCCCATGTTAGCTTTAATGAGGGTAATCTTAAGCAGATGGTGTCTATTTAATGTTCTGAAAGCACAGATAAACTAGTTTTCAGCAGGTCTCGGGAACAGAGTGGGAGAGATAAAGGGCATCGTTTTAGCAGGCAGCAACTTGCCCGATGAGATGCTTGACAGGGTTGCTAGAGCGCTTGGGTGAAGCCCTCTTGTTTGGGCAACCTCTGCTCTTGGGGAGAACACGCAGTGAGCGCATCCTGCTTGGGTGAGAGGAGAGGTGACCTGCGGTTTCTGTCTGAGCTTCAGCAACAGTAAATAATTCCAGATTGACGTTGTGGAAGCATGCTGTTTTTGTGAAGGGAGGACAAGGGGGGAGCCAAACACAACAAGAGTTTCTCAGTGCTGGGGGAAGAGAGCCAGGGTCACATTCGAAGCTTGTAGTGCTGGCAGGCACAGAAATGACGTGCCACATCGCATGTGTATTGGTGGAGATAGCTGGGGCGATTATCAGCAAGCTTCTGTGTAGGTTGGTTTGTGATGCTGATGGTCTGAAACTGATTCTGCGATGTTTCAGACAAACGCTCTCTCTTTTCAGCTTCCATATCTGCTCTTTTTTAATGTTTTAGGCATTTGCCTTTGGGGTAAGGGAGAGGCCATAGCAGCCCCTGGGATTTCAATCCCCATGAGTACGAGTTGTGCGGTTATAGATCTGCTGCCATTAAAATCAGCATCACTTGAAGTTGTCCCTTTTACAAAGCTGGGTGCTGACTCCGCTCCAAAGTACTGAGTTCCTTGTCCAAAGCAGTCCTTGACCCTGGCTATTTGGCCAGCTATCTTCCTGGCTGGTGTATCTCCATCTTCCTTTGCTGGGGAACATTCCCAGGACCTAACATGGGGATTTTTCAGTGTCTTCACTGTCACACTCAGTGCCAGTTTTTACACGTCTTGTAGGACTAATTTGTTATTGGTGAACTAAGAAGGCTTTGGGATAGTAGTAATTTCATCAAAGCAGTCTGAGACTCATTTGCCCTTCAGGTGTTTAACTCTGTCTTAGAGGCTGATTTCTTTGGGAGGTCGAGAGGGAAAACACAGTGCCGTATGTTTTAAGGCAGTACTTTTCACACGGAGACTTGTGGCCTCTTTCAGAATCACTGGTAAAAGTAACAACTGGCAGTAGGTTTGCCTTTCTTAGACTTAAAATCACTGTTCAGTGGATGAAAAATGTGCAGAGATCACTTGTTAAAATTATATTTGGTATCTTTGCACTTCTCCACAAGCATCAGTGAAACTACAGAAGCGCCTTGGAGCATGTGCTTACCATGGAAGTGTCAGTGTGTGGGATCATGAGAGAAACCCTTACCAGTCTTCAGTGTAATTTGCTAAAGGTAAAACCAGAAGGTTGCAAGCCATCTTTCTGGATGGAGCGAGATGTTTGTGCTGGGATAGCGATCGTTGTTCGGTCGCAGCTCCTTTGTAAAGCTCCTGTGTAAAGGATTCACATGTAGAGAGGCTAAAAAATGTGTGGGGAGGAGGAACCAGGACTGACTGCTAGTGAGAGTGCAGTGATGCTTTGTGTTTCCAAGCTGACTGCTTCTCCGAGCTTGTATACGGCTGGTGAAACCTCTGTGCAGCCCTGCAAGAAAAATTATATAGATCTGTCTTAGCGGTTTTTTGCCTGTGAGATGGGAGACCTGGCATGACTTGCCTGTTGTTGCTGAGCAGATCAGTGGTGTTTTTTGAGTGGCCCTGAGAGAGTGGATTTGGGGTTTGTTTGGGGAGGCCTGTCACTTATTTTAGAAAAAGAGAGGCTAACATTCAGCAGTATAACTCTGGCTATAAAATACTTACTAGGCTTGTTGTTACTGTAATACTTAAAGATTATACATAGGGGGTTAAAATTAAGAACATTTACTGCAAAACTGTTCCCTCTGCAGTCTTTTATCCCAGGTGATTTTTCAATAATTGGTTAGTTCTCTTGCACCAGGAGTGTGCAGCTGAGGAAATTGACTCTTGCCAATTAACTCTGCTGCAGCTGGATTCCGCTTGTGTCCGTGGGGGTTTGCTGGGCAGGGGGATTGAGGTTCTTCATGCTTGAGCAGCGAGCTGTAACAGTGATTTTGACTCCACACGCTCAACACTGATCTTGCAAAGAGATTTGTCTCCCTTTGATCTCAGTTTAAATCACATGGGCAATTTACTGCAATTTAATAAGTAACAGCGCATGGGTAGTGGGGTGCTTGTTCTGCCTGCAAACTCATAGTCTGCTCGAATATGTGGTAGAGTGAACTTGCTTTCTTTGCAGCTAAACTGACTCAAATTGTCTTGCAATGTAAGTCAAGGTTTATTCAAAGTTGCAGTGAATTAACTAAGGAAAATCATAGCGCTTTGGTAACGTATCCAATCAATCTGTTGCATGATTTAGTGAGCTGTCTGAAATGGCTTCAGGGATTGGGAGCTTTTGGTTGTGTCTCTTCAGTGTGGTTTGGTGTTTGTCCAAGATGAAATGATTCATCTGGTGAATTTTGAGGTTGAATCAAAGATCTCTTTGGCAATTCCCGCTGCTTCACTGGGTTTCCTTGGGAAGATCTTTTAATTTCTGCCCTGGTTTAATTGATCTTCATAAAGAAACATGCTAATGATGATTCTGGCCATGGAGTGCTATGGATTTGCCAGCAGAAGAGTGAGTTATCACAATTTGAGATGCCTCCCTCTCTCAAATTACAACTCCTAATTTGATTTCTTTTGAGTGTGTTTGTATTTCAACAATCTGTGGTTTTATTATCCTGTGTTTGTTGCTGTCCTCTTAGACTGTGTGTAAGAGCTTTCTTTCATGCTGGAAGGAAGAGGAACAAAATATAAATACTATTATCATTACTGTTGCTGAAAATTGGCCAAACTTCCAACACCCTCAGTAAGTTTGCAGACGACAC
>NW_009207014.1:0-1888 GCF_000690835.1 Fulmarus glacialis | reverse complement strand
GCTTAGGGACATGGTTTAGTAGGCATGGTTTAGTAGGCATTGAGTTGATGGTTGGACTTGATGATCATAGAGGTCTTTTCCAACCTTAATGATTCTATGGTTCTATGATTCTAAATCAGTGGGCAGTATCCCGATGTGTTCTTCAGCATCAGCTTACAGGGGAGGATAATTGAGGAATCTGTGCAACATCCTTGCACTTTTCTGTGTGCCTGTGTGGTTTTTTGAACCTGTGTCACAGAACTGGATAGTTAAGTTACAGATATTGTCTTTGTTTCAGGAACGATGCTTAATTGTACATAAACGAACCCATACTGGTGAGAAGCCCTTCACTTGCTTGTGCTGCAGCAAAAGCTTTCGGCGGAAGCAGCTTCTCACTCTTCACTTCAGGAAGCACCATGATTCTAATATTAAGCCTACAGTTTATGAATGCCCTAAATGTGGTAAGGGCTATTCACTCTGGGTAAGATACTTCCTTTTAAGGAATCTCAGAGTTATCTTTAGCTAAGTATTGCAGATCATATTGTCACAAAGAACTGAGAGTAAAAAGCAGTGTACTGGATGGAATGTTAACTCCTTAATTCTAAGCCAGCACAACTTGTTTGTTTTCTTTCCCAAACATTATATTGGGGGATTAATAAAGAACTTTATAGTATTCTCCTTTAAGTAGAAAATATCTGCCACATCATATTTTCAGGATTGGTACTGGTTTGTACAATCCAGTATTGAATTTACAAATGTTTAATACGGTAGTCATCTTAAAACAAATAAAAAGGCAGTGTGGAGGTATGAATTCTAAGACAAATTAAAGAATTTGGAAAAATAATTGAAGTGAAAGAGTGCTAGGACCAGTTCAACACGGAAAGTAAGAAGTTATTATTCACATCTTCAAAACAGTATGCAGTGAGAACCTATCTCTGGTGCACACTTCTAAAGTAAATGTAACCTTTCTTCCACATACAGATTTTACATGTAAATCTTTATTGCTTTTCCAGGAACCAGAAAATGATAAATTGATTTTATACCCACCAAATGGCAATGTTCCTTAAAAGCATTTTAATATGTATTCTGGAAAATCTTCAGGAGTTTTATGGAGGTTGTTAACTAAATCACCCTTTCACTTAGTGTTCCAAAATTTGTCTGTCAGAACCATATTTGTTTTTTGTATGTGTGTTAAAGTGCTTACATACATTAATATTTGATTCATATATTTATGCTTCATTATGCTAACAGAATAATATGCATAAGCATGCTGAAAATTGTGGATTGGTGAGGGCAAAACCTGCTGCACCCAGAAAAAGAAGCAAGGGCAAAAATAAAACCCATGAGGAACCAAAGCGTGTTAAGCAAGAAGGTAATCAGCGAATAAGTTAGAATTTAATCATGTAAATTAGAATCAAGAATAAAAGGCTAAGGCAGTGAATCTCCCCTGCTGTTTAATTACTGTTTCACAGTGAAGCTAATTTAAGTGCTAATAATGGAAGAATACTTCAGAATAGTCTTTATTGTGTGTCAGAAATTCTTGTCATCTGAGTTGGGTCATTGCTTCGGTACACATTCTGGGACTTCTATTCCGCTGCTCCTGCAAACGTCTTCCTAAACTCCCTGCTTAGCAATGCTTACAAATGCGTTTTTCTTTTCCCTTTTACAAATTCCCTTTGCCTTTATAAAGGAGGATGAAACACATGATTACTCAGTTGAGCCATAGTGAGTTTTCTTAAGAGCTTATGACTTATAATATACTGCTTTAATACAGACCGGATCGAAAACTTCTAGATTTCATCTTTTTTCTCTCATACTCAGACCAGATAGTGATCAAATAATAATAAAAATGCTACTGATTTAAATAGCTAGAGTCATAGAGTAGTTAACGACCTGCTACGCCACCTGG
>NW_009207013.1:244637-252090 GCF_000690835.1 Fulmarus glacialis | reverse complement strand
TATAGATATTATTGATACTTTTAAAAGAATATATGTTATTCAATTTAGGTGAAATTTTGCTCCTTCACTCTTGCCGGTGAAATCACTTATATTACATGGACTTCTTATGTAAGCAAGCCATGCGAGCTTAAGCGTTGGTTCTTTGTCTTGCTGGAAAAATAAGCTTATAAAATATAGAGAAGATTTACTATCACGCATTTGTAGAAACATAGTATTTTAATTCAAAAGTACCAGTAAACATGATAAAATTGTGGTTCAGTTAAAACAGTCTTCATCATAGAAATAAATTGCTCTAGGACTTCTGTTTAACTAATTTTAATTTGTTAGCCAGCTTGTGATTTGAAGCAAGAGTTATCATGGGAAGGTATACTTTGTAAACTGCATTTATTCACTTTTTTTACAATGAAAATATTTTTTAATAATTGTAAAGACAGAGACTTACATATTTTGTTTCAATTCTAGTCACATGTCTTGCTTTGAAATTAAGATAATCATACCTCCTTGTTGAGCTGAAAATGTTTTCTTTAAATTTGGTCACAGGTCCTACTATTCAATTAATATAATCATACATTCTTCTGCTGCTGAAAATAAAGCAGTTGTTTAATTAAACATGCCAGTTGTTTATAATATAATGTTTCAGAAATACTTGTTTGAAAGAAAGGCTAAAGATTTATATCAAACATTTCAATCTGACAAGTAAATTACATTTCCTCTACCATAAAGAAAGGTAAGGCAGGAAAAAGGTTGCAATATAAGAGTAACTAAGGTTGCTGCACTGAGGAAAAGCACGCTTGTTCTCATTACTCAGAGATATGATATGTATCAGTCTACAAAGGTGACCTTTTACACTCTGGAGATGGAAGCTGAATTTTTTACTGCCTTAAAATAGGGAAATAGACATTATTTTGAAATTGTAACTCTATTTTAATAGCTAATCAGTTCAGAGATGAGGAAAAAAGCATGAGATTTTAAATTTAAAAAGTGAACAGAATGTAGTATTTGTACTAACATCTTTAATAAAAGCAAGAATGATGCCTTCTCTAAGGGTCTAAAAAGGTATTCCTATCCTCACTTCCTTTCCCAACCTCAAATTATGATACTGTGTATCTGAGACCTAAAAGATGCAGGCTGCAGGAACGGTCTCTCCTGTATTGAAGCTGACATGATTTACAGCTTGTCCCCTCCTGTAGGCAGGTTTTCCCGTAGGAAGTTCTGGTGCTGGAAATGAAGTACCTCATGGTTTCCTACAAAATCCTGGTTCTGCTTCATAGCTGTGGTCCAGGTTATCTGGCTGGTGGTCTTCAAGGTTTTACTGAAGGAGCCCAGTGGTTCTTTAAATTGACCATACGTTAATTTGACTTGCTTGAAATTAAAGCACATTTTTGAAGGGGAAAGGGCTTTAACTGATCTGTGTTATCAGGATGTGTAGTCAGAGCTTCTTGATGCCTCCATGTCTCAAATCACAAAACATCTCAGATAATAAAACAGATCATTTGAAGAGAAAGGAGGGAACAGTATCAACCTGTCATATGAATCTTTTTCAAACCCTGAAAGACTACTGCAGTGTGCTTTGATAAGCCAGCCCAGGCAAAATGCACGGACTTGTCATTGGTAACCGAAGAAATAGAAAACTTAACTGCTTTCATCGTGTAATTAAGATAATAATAAAAAAAAAAAAGGTTAGCTGCAATGTTGTTTTATGCCTACATTTCACTGTGACTTTGCACGGGCATGGGGGCTTTTAATTTTCCCTCCTGAACCGCAAGAATGAAGATGGGTATGATTTTTGCAAGGGTGAAATAGGTTGTCTGTCAGTTGGGTTTAGGCGACAGTCTGTCTGCAGGCCGTAAGATGATCTGCATAGTGCCAGAGGAAAGCAGGCAGAATTCCTGGCTTGCAAGCATAGATATTGATCTACCTTAGCCACCTAAACAATGCCTCACCTGTTTGCCTTGTCCATACCTTATTTTACGCAGTCTAATGCTTGTTTTGTTTGACTTTTCTTTTATTTCTGTGGATCTGAGCTTTGATACACTTTGGGGAGTACATAAACACAGTGTTGTACTTGAACATCACCATCCTGCAGAGTACTCTAGTGGCTCTGGACCACCCCTCCCTGTATGAGAACAGCGCTGTTATTGAAAATTATGAGTGAGCAACTGAGTAAGTAGGCCACATACACAAGCTTTTGATCTATCAGACTAGTGTCCAGTGACATTGAATGTGAGATGCTACTAATTACTGCACTACGTACTCCCAGTTAAAATTTCTTAAATTGGAGCTAGTAAAAGGCTCTATTTTTATAAAGTCTTCTTTTTTTTTTTCCAGCTGATGGTTACAAGATAAGTCACCACAGCGTTTAGAATCCTATCCACTTATTTTGAAAAACAACTATGTTATTGTGTACTGTCTCAAGCGGGAATGAAATGGAAACTGGCATTCATTTTCCCAGTAAACTATAACATAAATATTTTACCACCATTTATTATTAGTTTGCCATTTCCTGCTGACAGCAATTCCAACTTTGCCAGCAGGCACTGTGTCTCACAATCGTATTGTGTTTGGAACAAATTAAGACAAACACCATTTCTTATAAAATAAATGAACAAAATTTGCAACAAAAAACCTCTACTGAAGCTAAATGAGCATTTCTTTTAAGTGTTGACACTTGGTATTATTTAATTTGCATACAGCACATTTCACTTTTACTGGAAAACAATTATGTTAACGAAGAACTAAGTCATCTGTACTTTCAGGGATAATTGAACATTGCTTGATTTAGAACTGTTTTACGTTAATGCTGTGAAGGAGCAGCCTACATCATGGTAGGTTTGTCAGTGGTTTCGAACGCAAGCATACTTTTGGCCCAGCGACATATGAAGTGGATGGATCAAAATGGAATACAAAATAGATTGTAATGACACATAAGTGAAAATACTGACACTGAGCCTTTTTCCTCCTATGAGACATACCCCTTACTTCATAAGATTATTTGAAGGTTTAAGGGCTAACAAAGAGAGAAAATCTTTCTTTCTCATTAATTTTCTCTTATCTGGGCACTTTCTCTCAGGCACTGAAGTATTTTGCTGGAGGAAGTGAGACAACTAAAGAAAGAATTTTATGCTGGGGTTGCATTCGGGCTTACATCCCGAAGGCTTTGAAGACACGCTCTACCTACAGTACTGATCTTGAGAGTGTGAGGTGTTTGTTTTTGGGGTTTTTTCTTGCATTTAGATGTATAGAGTAGAAATAGATAGTCTTTTTGGATTTCTGGTGTAGAAAATTAGAAATAAAACTCACTGCACAGAAACAGAAAACTTAGATTTAGAACTACTGTATTCCTTTGGAGGTAGCAGTCGGTCGAACTCATTTATGCCTCACTTGAGCTGAGTTTGATTTAGAAGTGAAAACTTTGAGCTATCCATTCCCTTTCTGATTTTTTCCCCCTCTTTGCTGAGTTCACCCTTACTGAAGGTGCTCAACTGATAGCATAGGTAACAAAAGTCTGCAGCTTTCTATGGAGTACATGCACTATGTCTAAAAAAACTTTCCTGTAAAATTCTGCAGATATACTCCAACCTTTAAATTAAAGAGCCCACCCTTATGGATGAAAGGCTGGTTTAACCTCTGCCTGCTGATTCGTTCTTTGGCCGCTCAGCTGGGAATATCAATTGTGATAGTAATTCTTCTCCCTTAACTAAATTGGAAGGGTGACAAATTATAGCTGCCTCTGAGAAATTTTGCAGTCAGGAAAAAAAGCAATTTTAAAATACATTCCTTTAAAAAAATTAAATAAGCAATACAATTAGCTAAGCACTTACATTTTATTAGCAATAGCAAGTAAAATTAATAAGTAAATTCAATGAAAAATGATTATGTGTCACAGTATATAGTTTTTACATTGACATTTCACATAATCTGACTTTGCTGAGAGGAGAAATCACTCGTCTGTTAAAATTACTTTTTAAAAGCTGTCAAAATTGGAAAACCTGCTGTCAAAAATATGATGAGAAAAGTTTAAAAATGGTAAAGTATGTTGACTTAGACAAAAAATATTACCTTTAGAGTGGAAAACTTGAATATTGTATCATTATCTTCTACACAGATGAAAAACGTTACCTTTTTCCAAGCTGACCGTTTTTTTTTTTCCACCTTTTAGATTTATGTTTTGCATTTACATTTAAATATGAATGGGACTTCATCCAATTTATACTGCAGCAGAAGCTGAAGGTAGCAGGTATTTGGACATTTATATTTTAATTGTATGTTTGAGTTTTACTACTTTTAAAAATGACAATATTAACAGCCCTCTAAGGGTGAAGTCCACTGTTCATCTACACTTTGGTCCTGCAAACTGCTGTGTGCGAGGACCCTTGGAGTGGAGTTTGGCTGGTGGATGGCTGCTAGCAGGAAGAGGTCCATACACAGTAACATCCCCAGCCTGCCTCCAGTGAGTAGGTTTGGCATCACCAGTGATCACAAACCCTGCTTCTCCACCGTGTCTCTGCCCTATTTAAGAAGGACAATTTCAAAGAAGGTGACAATTCATTCTCCATGCACATTCAGTCTTTGGCCTTTTTGTTGAGACTGCCAGCAAGGATGCCAATTAGCGCCATTCAAAAAATCCCAGATATGCTGTGGTAATAATGAAGTACAGATTTAGAGGGATACAATCCAAAATCATAATTAAATGGAAATGAGACAAAACAGAATCAGAAATAAGATTTGACTAAGGACTACAGAAGTACGTCTCTCAAAGTACATCTCATTTTTGCCAGTTACTTCTTCAGCCATTGACGCCTTTACTACTATGGAGCCTTTAATACTGCACTGCCTTTAATACTATACAGCCTTTAAACCTGCACTGCCTTTTATAGCATGTTTTCTCCAAACCACTGTCCCTGCATGTATATAGGTAAGACTGGCTATGAGTGAAGCAGAGAGAGTCACTATGGGGAAGGAGTGTGTGTGGCAGTGGAAGTTGTGGAGTTGGTTGTGATGCCTTGACCTAACTTAGATTTCTGATCCAACTCAGAAGTCATTGGACTTGTCATGGGGGATGGAAGGTAAGCAAAAAATTATTTTGTTTTTGCCTTACTAGTACTTAATATATTCTGGCATTATGTTTGTGATGTTCTTTCACTTTCTCAGCAGTGCGAGTTGAAGGGAATGAAGTACTTTTGCTCTCAAACATCGTTCCTTGAAGTGCAGCCTGATTTAATCTTGCTGTTCAGCCTGGATTTAATATGTCTTGAAATATATTCATTTTTTCCAATTTGAAGAATGGCTACTGAAAAGTGCTAGTGGCAACCTGACAAAACGTATAGGGAAGCCATTCATGTAAATGATATTTTCACTCAGTTCATGAACCAGAGCGCCCCATGGTTTTCTTTCGTGTTCCCTCCAGATCTGAGTAGCTCTTTACCTTTCCACATCCAAGTGTACCCAAAATATTCTTCCTCCCAGGTTTTCTGTGCAAACAATCCTTTGCAGCTTTCCTTATAGAGTCTTTCTGGCTCTCTAGTCTGCTTCTGCTGCTTAGACACATTGATTCATGTCCTTCTTTTAAAATTAATACCCATTGTGATGGCTCAAAAATCTTTTCCTACCTAATCCAGTAAACAGCATTGTCTAAAGGCTTGAGCATGCTTTGCTATGGCTCACACTGACCACAGAAGTGCTTAACAATCTTTAAACTAGATTAAGCAAATGAAGAATATTTTTTTAGCAGAACGAATGGGAATTTAGAGTCAGATGTGGGAGGCTGCATCCCTTGCATTTTATAATCAGCCTGACTCACTTCAGGCTGTGTGGGGGCTGCTCTTTTGGTTCATGAATACCACCACATCAACACAAGATTCTTTGAGGTCCATCTATCTGTCTATCTATCTGAACTCCCACATTGTTGCTTGAGTATCTGAGGGCCTCTGGTGCATGTTGTTCAAGCCTCTTGGCACTTATTTACTGCTTCAGATTGCTCTGTAGAGGCAGGAGGAATAATTTCACAGTAGTCTAACTCATCTAACAAGGAAACACATTTTTAGTCTGTGTTATCTGAACCTGTCTTTAAAATAACTCTAGTTAACACAAATATTGTTGCCATTGAATCTAATGGTGATTAAAACAGAGGTAGCTGGCCTCCACTAGTTACCTGTCAGATGTTATCTGACTTATGTCAAGTGTTATTTTGGTATTTGCAGAGAAATAAATTTATCATGATGACAATCCATGTTGGTTCAAAAGAGATTATACCCTACTATGAATCTAAGGCCTGAAATTCTGGCAATGGAAGCACTGCTAACAGAGAAACTCCCTGGAAACTGTGAAGACAACAATATACACAAGAATCCTGGATTAGTATTCAGAGACAAAGTGAAATACCATAAATGAAGGTTAGTTCCCCCAGCAACAGCACCAGTTTGCCACACAGAGAACACCTTGTAACATTTTCTGGCTATTTTTGTAGTATGCTATAGCATGGAAGAAACTAAGCCTAACTTACTGTGGTGCAATACAGAATGATACGTCATTGCTCCAGAGAAGACAAGGGGATACATTTTTTGATAAAAATTGTCTGAGTCTATTCTGAAGAGAAATCACTGGGGAAGAATCTATCCAGACCTGGGACATTCTGAGCTGCTAATAAAACTATTACAAAGTCTGCTTATCCATGACAAGACAAAACATTAGAACGTGAAGCTGAGACAGGATAATAAGGAAATGAATCAAATTCAAGTGAGAAGTGAGAAAGTACTGTTTGCAAACTGAGGAGAATTGGAGCTCTTGGCTGGGAGGAGGTTGACCAGTATTCAAAAAGCTTGCATATAAAATTCATATATTAAAAGCCTAGTGGAACTTTCCCTTATATAGGAGCTGACCAGGTATCAGAACAATCTGAAGTACTCTTTTGTAAATTATCAGTCTTGCTGGTGATCCTTTGGAAAGGTTGGGCCATGCTGAATATAATTCTTGTGAGCCAGGGAAGAAGGTGTATACAGGTACATGAAGAAGCTGGAAAATATGACTGGGAGGCTCTCATGCATCCATAGATTGGAATAATTTGTTAAGGAGGTAAACAAATGAAATTAGGGGATAAAAGGAAATTTTTACTCAGGCTGCTGAAACTCACAAGCTTTCTGGAGAATCTGTCCTTTTTAGCTGGCCTTTATGTGGTAATGATTGAGATTTTATTATAAATTTGCCATAAAACTATTTTAGTAGAAATATTTCATGATTAATGTATATAATCTCCTTTATTAATTTAAACAGCTGATTGCAGCCATCTTGTATTCCTTACAGGTACGATTTTAATTCAGATTACATTAGTTGGGGAGCTATTAGAGGAAAAAATACCATTAGTGTCCCTTAATCTAATAATTTCGAGAAAAAAAAAGAAGAGTTTCTTCTAAAACCTCTAAATTCTATTCTATTATTATTATTATTATTATTATTA
>NW_009207013.1:137135-244619 GCF_000690835.1 Fulmarus glacialis | reverse complement strand
CTACTACTACTACTACTACTACTACTATTCCCACTTTCCAGGACCTTGTGTTTGAGCAAATTTCATTTGGATGAGTGCTATATGTAGTTTCATCAGCAGACTACAGGTTCCGTTTTTTGATCATCCTGATCGTCTCAGTCACTATATACAGGAAGAAAGAGACATACATGTTTATAAAACCAGTCTGTACTGTCAGTAGACCATCAGATTAGCCAGAATGCACTTTTAAAGAGCAGAGAAGCTAATTAAGACACAAGCAAGATCTATAGTACCTCCATGGAAACTCAGGCTCATTTATGAACTGCTGCTGTTTTTATCCTTGTTATATGTTTTAGGTTAAACAGTGTTTTTAATGGCAGGTTTGTTCATCACTGAGGAAATTGCACAGGCTCATCAGCATTAATGCACCAAGGAAGGAAATACAGATAGAAATGTAGTATGGCTACATTGCCAAAATACGAAAGAAGCATTCGTAGAGACAGAACTAAAATGTATTTTTTGGCTAAAAAAGACATCTCTAACATTTCCATATTGCTTAAAGAGAGGTTGGTCTGTGGCCTGGTCATTCTGTGTCATACCAGGACATTTGCAGTCTAAGAAATCCTTGTCAGCCCTGGATTATGTGGCACCAAGATTGTTGCTGAAGGGCATTCAGCAAATCAGTTTCCTTTCTAATCCAAACGGTGCTGAACAGTACTTGCAATGTACACGTAACTTTCTTTACTCTAACTTAAAAAGCTTGAGCAGAAATAATTTTGCAATGAAATTAGCATAATTATTGATTTGCCATGCATCAGCTGCTCCAGGTTAAGTGTTTGGGCCTTTATGCTTACTGTGAAGCTAATTCAAAGTAGCTCACCATCATTACCATGTGTGCTATGGGATTTCTCAGACACATGTTTACCACAGACCAGAGTACATCTGATAAGTGATTACTCCGTAATAATTTCTTTGTGTTTCAAAGCCCTTTGGATTCCAGAATATTATGCACATACTTGAAATGTTCAAGAGCTACGTAGTGGATGCATAAATCATGAGATTGTCCTTAAAAATGCGACACAACTGAAGAGAGAGAGAAAGAGAACTGGAGACACAACTAGAGAGAAAGGCAGAGACAGACATAGGAATAGGGGTAGAGATATTTATGGTTCTTTTGGTTTACATTGCTTCAGATCATATTTTCAAGACCTTTTGCCCAACTATTTTTATAGTACATGGAAGTGAACATTAAAAATTCAGTAAGATTTAAGATTCACAACTTTCATAACTTTCATTCTTGTTTTTAATAAACCACCAAATTATCATGACAGTTTGCAACAAAATCACAACATTCAGCAGTGCTGTGTTATATATTTTAGGCAACTGGCCTTCAGGTTACTCTTGAGACTAAAACTGACTTCATATTTACTGTGTTTTTAAAATGAAGGCTGGTTTGCACAGATTCATAGAGAATGGAATCTTCCTTTAAGCAGCATTGCAACACACTTACCTTTGATGGAAAGTATTATTTTCATGTCACCAAAGAAATTCAATAAGCCGTTCCTAAAGGCCAGTTCTCTATATTCAGATATCGAAAAAATAGAATGGTTAAGAAAAGAAAATGGGGCTTGTAGTGAGAATGGTTAGAACATGTGTAAAAATTGTTTTTCTTGTAAGAGGTGTTAAAAAAGGAGGTTGCATTGATCTGAAAGATTTTAAGATAGAACAGTTTGATTAGTAACCCACTGAAACAAATTGATATCAGTAGTTTAAAATCAAGCTATAAATGAACTGCAACTACTAAAGAATGCATTGCCTATTCAGTTCTTAAAAATAGCATCCCCAGCTCTTAATCCCTGTTGCATTCCAGTCATTAAAGAGACCCTGTCTGCTGGGTAAGCATATGACTGGAATTCAGTGAATTCAGTACATTTATAGGTTCATATATTTTTCTGTATGTTTTCCTTTTGCTCTGTCTTTAATTGTAATCAGTAACGAAAGCAGGCTGTGGAGCTGAAACCAGTGAGGAAGGGATTTTGAAGTTTGCTGCTTTATGGAATCAAGAGAAAAATGGTAAACTACCAAAAATAGTTACACTTTTTGCCAGTTTCTCCTGACCAGGTCCAGATGATAACTCCTGTAAACGTCCACACATTAACTTGAAATGCTGAGTTTAAAATCTCCAAATTTTCTAAACCCATAGATTCCCTAAATCTTCCAGGAATGCGTTTGTACTTACATTTAGATAAAATTCTTACAGTATAATTTCCCTCAGCTTTATAGTGACAGTAGCAGTGACATACCAAAGTTATAATCAGTCATAGCACGATGTATAACTCACTCTTTCAACTTTGCTATCATGAACTTTTGTGTAGGAGGATCAAATGTTGGCTATTAATGGTTTCTGGAAGAGGCAAATGAAAAGAAGAAATAGGACAATCCTCTCTGGTATCTCTCTTAAGAGGAAATCAGCAAAAGGAGAGCCTTTTGGTCAAAATGAATACTCTGGCATTTTAAAAAGTCATGTGCAATAAAGCATTTCTGAAATGTCCTCATAGCAAAAGGATTTTAACAAATGAAACAAGAAATTATAATTCCCTATCAAAAATCTGAAGAGGGAGGGAATATTTTTGCTGTGTGCAAGCTGAATCAAGTTAATGAGGCATCTAACACTGCGAAAAGAGCGTTCTCTATAAATAAATCCCGTCTGATTGGGATATATTAGTCTTCTGATAACATTCTATAGCCTACAGATGCTTTGAATAGAATATGTATGTGTGCAAATACTCAGATCTATTGGAGTTACTGTTCTCCAAGTCCTTGTCCATCACACATATTACAGTCATTTTCATATTTAAGCACTGAATGAAACCTCAGTCTCACTCCACTGCCCGGTTTGAATAGGTAGGCTCAGCAGCTAGGCTGTGTGAAAGCTCTGGAGATTGTATTTCACACACAAAGATGTGGCTAAAGAGCAGCTGTGTAGCCTGTCAGTGGAGGACTCTTCATTTGCTTGCCAGAAGTAACACTTGCACTCCCAAGAGCTTTAAAGGATCAAGGAGTAGGGCTTCATGTCACGGAGTACTTTCCCCCATCACTATCCTGGCTGTATGCTTCTATGTGTCATTGAGACTCTGGTGACTGTGAAGGCAGCATGGGCAAACAGTCAGGAGAAAAACTATATGATATGAAGTTACAGGGTCTGGTAGCTTTCTCAAAAGTAAAAGTGTGTTTAACTGCAAAATCTCTTAATTAGAGTGTCGTTTTATTTTTTTGGAGAGGGAAAGGATTTGGAAAGTTCTTTTGAAAAATTATTTTTTAAATGTATTTTTGTTTTTGTTCTCCAGGGAATTGAAAGGTCTTTCTCTGTGAAGTATCATACACTTATCTTTCCTTGAAATTGTGTTATAGTTACCTAGTTACCTATGCATTATGTTTTCACATTTTCCTAAAGGATTTGCTTCTTTGGAAATCTTGTTTATCCTCTCCCCAGTTTTGAGAACAAAGTGATGCGGATCTTTGGAGAGGGTGTTTATGTTGCTTTGTTGTGATCACCCAGTCCTTTCTAATGAAAAAAAAAAAAAAAAAAAAGAATTGGCTTCAGCAAGAAGGTAACCTAGAATTTTAGGAGCATTTACATTGTGTAGCAATTCAGAAGCTTTAGGAGTATTTGCTGTGTAAAAACTCAGAATAAAAGAAATAAATACCCAACATTTCAATGCCAGGCAAGACTCTAAATCAATAGAGCATAATTAGTAATGCAGTCCTAAGAACAAATTTATAGATTTTCTGGTTTTGTATACATTTTCTTCAAATATGATACTGTGGCTGTGGATAGTGCCTTTTTTTTTGGTCTCCAAGGATGGACAACGGAGGGTTTAATTTTCTTTTTAATTATGTAAGAGTACTTGGTGGTCAAATTAACTTTTGAATCAAAATGCAAAAGTTCTCATGAGCTTTTAATTAGATATTAAGACACTGCTAATTTGAGATCACAAGAATTTAGGGCAAAGTCTTTTTTGGAATTAAGTGCTGCCATGCCTTTTGAGGGTCTAGACCATTGGATTCAGAGTGATAAGACTAAGAGTGAATAGTGACATATCTAAAACTGTACCAACATGTCTAGTTAGCAAAACACACTTGTCCTGTAGCTCAGCATAATTTGGGGTTATTTTGTAAGAATGTTGCATAAAATTATTGCTTTGAGATACAGTTTGTCTTTGCTAGTTTCATCTGCACTCAATTTTTATAACACACAAACTCAAATCAATATGCTGTTTCATAAATCAAATCTTAAAACTCTATGATCACTGCCATTATGCTTTTTGAAGAAGAAGACTTCCCTGAAAAGCTGATACCAATCATTCTTGTCTAAGGTCTGAAGCAAATGTAACCTGCAAAGACTGGTAGCTGGGCTATCTGCCATCATTGCTGGCAGCATAAAAGCTCTGGATACAGTCTTCTAATAGGAGGAATATGGAGACAAATCTGTCTGGTTTTGATGTGTGTTAAATTTCTGAGATTAATTCATGTTGTTGTGTATGAAAACAGTGATCTAGACTTCAGGGTCTATGGATGTCTTTCCACTACCGTGCCTTCTGGACCGTCTGTTGCTCTGTGAACTCTTGTTTTCCACTTCATATAAGGCCATCCCCGTTTTTGAAGAATGGCCTGGGAGAAAAATATTGGTCCATTATCAAGAGGGGCAGCAGCCTAGGATAGAGATGTTGGCTTCCTTATATGAATGTATAGTCCTAGTACAATAGAGACCCAACAAAGGCAGGGGTCAAATTATATGAGGACAGGGTTAAAATAGCTTTATTATGGCACAAATGGACACTTTATGGTCACGCGGAATAGGGAGTACTGAATACTCAATGCTCAATATTTAGCTACACAGCTTATGATTTCCAGAATCTTCAAGGATTCTTTTATATTTCCTCTTTGTGGATGAAATGATTGTACAAATTGTTAATGGTTGGGTAACAAACATTTAAAGGGAACACCAGTTTAGTTTCTGTTATGAGGCAAATGTGAACCCTCATTTTAAGTGATCTCTGGAAGAAAGAAATCAGAGCATGTGAACAAGAATAATTATTTTAACTCAACATATATCATCCCACATAAAAATGATGACATTACGGAACTGTTCAAAACATCTTATAATAGAAAAAATATAAATGTGCTTCTTTTCTTTTTATGCTAACAGGTACTGTTGTCCAAAAAAAAAAAAAAAAAGCCTGTCAGGGAAAGTATACAAAACTGCTTTTCCTTTGAATGCATATTTAAAATGAAGGCATGATGACAGCTTTCATTTGAGCACTGGACATTTTTTTTTTCAGAGTTTGCTGCTGTTCATGCAAAATAAGTTGCTGTGATTGTAACATATGTATTATATGGCACATATGCTACCTCTTAGATAAAAGTGTAACTCTTGTGGTTCCTAGCATTTTTCTAAGGACATACAGTGTTTAACAGTAACAGATCTTTTTATAATATTTTTGCCATGTTTTTGGCAACTAAATATTTTTTCTTTAACCTTTCTCATTCATAAGTTAAATTTGTTGTTAGAGAAAAATGGAGTGTGGAGGTAGAAAGCAACAGTGTGAATAAGAGAGCAAGAGTGTTTTGACTGGCAGTTTTCTCTTTGGCTACCATTTTGGGTTTCTTTGTTGTAATGCAGGAGGGCAATAAATTGCCAGCTGCAAACAAGGGCCTGTTTAGCTATGTATTTACAGACAATCATATACAATCAATTATGGGTTAAAATGCTGGTGTGGCACTTAAGGAATTAGGAATAAGAACTACTGTTAAGAATAATGTGGGTTTATTGTCTAATTTCTGACATATGCGGTAAAATGTGTATCTTTTATATCTCTTTCTTTGATTATGGTCGGTCCTCAAATCCTTCTCTGTATAAGGGTGTGGACTTTGAATTATGGTATATTGAAACATATTTTCACACACACGATAATGAATCACAGCTAAAAGACAAATAACCAAAACTCCACCCAGAGTACCAATGGTTAAGTGTTTTTTCATGTGAATATTCCCATGAAACCAGTGGAACTAATCATATGAATGCCATTTACAACATGTGAGCAAGGAAAAAAGGGAGCCCCACTTTAGGCTTGAACATGAAGAAAGCTTTCTTTAAAGGACAGTGTTATTTGTTCCCTACATAAATACTAAGTAAATGGAAGTGGACCTTCAGTCTTCTCCCTCCTACTCCCAGAAATGATCCCATTATACTGGTAGTTCATAAATATGCAGTGAAGCCCATCTGTTCTAGCTTGCAATTTAAAACAGTATCTTGTAATTCTTTGTAATGTCTCTGGGTCTGATTACAAAGGTATCAGAGGCAATGTTAAAGCTACTGTTTTCCTCAGATGTGTTGGCTTAGGGTTCCCAAGAAGCTTTGACACGAGTATTAATCTCTGTCGGAAGGCATCCAGTGTCCCTTTCTGCTGCCCGTCGTTCAGGAGAGTGCACCGTTCACAGAGCACTTTCTAGAAACAGGGCTACCCGTGCTTCTGGAGGAGGGGGCCCTCGTGAATCTCTTGAGCGCTTGCATAGGGATGCTTTCCCCAGATCAGGCCAGAGCACGCAATTACACTGTCAGGCTCTGTCTTCAGATGGAGATGACTTTTTAAGCAATCTGTAGATCTGAGTTTACTGTCAGAATTATGAGAAGCCTTGGAAGGAATTCCATAAACGTTCAAAAATAGCTATTCATAAGCAACAACAGAATAGAAGTAACAGTTTGAGAGATTTTTAAACTCCATTACTTGTACATATTTATACAATATAGTGCCTGTCACAGATAATGTACAGCAGATTTATCATGCTTTATCATTTTAAAGACGAGTCGGTTCTCTGAGTGACGTATGAAATAAATTGCAAATAAACAAGATGCTGCTTAATAAAACAATTAGTTCTCTGAAGGCTCTGGCAGTGCTTTCTGAATTCTTATCAGCCCTGGTTTACAGCTGTAACTTCAGGATATAATAGGAGATTGAATCTTATACAGGCAACGAAACAGATGATCAAATTCACAAGGGATCGTATCAGGCTTTTTCCCGTACCAAAGAAACATATTAATCCTTGTCACTGTTTTTTGAAATGCTGTGACAGAAATAAACCTGTACTGTAACTTGGCCCTTTTAATGAGCTTCTGGAGTGTGGGCTTTCCACTCAGCACCTGAAAAACACAACAAAACACCTTTTACATTAAAGATGTGAGGTTTGCTGCTGGCTAAATTTGTCCACAGAAGTCTATAAACCAGTGCTCAGCCAGCTGGGAAGCAAGAAAGCAAATTCAGATTCTGCCATGAACTTCACAGACCAATTATCTACTTGGAATCATGGGAGTTTAACAAACAAATACCAGCCCCTGCTGAGCCTTTTCAGTCCAGCAGCTTATGGGTGATTCAGTTGCATCAGAGGCTTTTAGACTGATCAATTCTTAATCACAAAGCGCAAAAATTATTCTCAGACTGATGTCAGTTTCTTTGGACACCTTTGTTAACAATCTGCTTCAAATCATTTTTTTAAAGAACTGCAGACACTGTTTTTATTGACTCCCCACTTGTAAAATGTTTATAGCTTGTTAATTTATATTTACCCCTTTACTTTTGCCTGCAAATCAACATCACTTAGCACAGTTTGGTTACACTTTGTCCAAAGGAAATTACAGAAGCCTGCTATGGGGCTAAAATGAAGGAAAGCTGAGGAAAATCAATACACTGATGATTAAACAGATCGTAGCAAATTCACGGCTGTAAGCTACAGCATGGAGACATCAGTGTGATGCCTATCTAGCAGTTAATATGCTTTCAGCCAGTTGAAGAAAATTTTACAATAAGGCAAAATGTAACAGAAAAAATATAAGCTACTACAGAGCAATGCTTTTTTACTCAATAGGAATGGTTCTGTTATTCAAGTTTTATTTTGCTATTTGACTTCACAGAAACTGTAAAAAACGTTTGGATTTAAGAAAAAGAAAACTGTTTTATGAGGAAATTTGCAGTGGGAGGTTTAAAGAACTATTTGACTTGCAGTATCATTCACATCTATTGTAAAAGCTCTGTATTTACTGTCGCTCTTTTCTGTCAGTGAATTTCAAGTGTGATAATTTCTATTTTAATCTTCCTTTGGCTTTAATTAGAAGACAAAAGGTATAAGCATGTTTCTAAATAAGTATCCTAACAAGAAGGACAATATTTAGTGTAAATTGTATATTGTCTAACTAAGCGATAATCTGTCACTACTCATTTTAAGTCATATAGAAAATTTAGAATTAAAATAGGCAAATGGAGTCTTTTGCACATTAAATTCTTGTGTACATTTAATAGCACTGAATAAGTATTTATGAAATATGTATGGAAGGAGGAAAACAGTCTTGGGAATAATAGACAAAGGCCAGTACCAGAACACAGAGTGGGTCCAGGGACTTCACATTTGTAGACACTTCTCGTTTATGGATAGGAAAGCTTTCCTCTCTACCACCCATCGCAGTGCCTCCAAAGCATAATGTGACCCCGTGCAATGTGTGTTTACCCTACTAACCAGCAGCCACGTAAAAATAGAATATGTAAAATGAACTTGCAGCATTAGGGCCAATTTGTCGCTATTGATAGATACAGGGATGCCAAAGAAGAGTTAATTACAACCAGAGGGAACTTAACAACTCTGACTCGAGCTTTTACAAATCAACATATGCCCATTTCAGTGGATTTCAGAGGCTCGTGTGAGGGGATGGCCCACAGAGCCTGACTCATTCCCTCCTCAGAAAGGATATCCATGGAGCAAAGGAGATTATTTCTCTTTCTCACACAGCTTGAGTATCTGCAGAAAGTGTTCACTCTGGTGAAGGAACATTGCTGAGCTACTCCTCGATTTTCCTGACTGGCAGCCTGGAGCCTTTCAGTCATATTCCCCTCAATGTGCCGGTGCGCTGCCATCCTGCAACATCACGGGCAGAGACTCCCAAAGTTGTGTGGGGCATTGGTGTTAGCACGCTACCAACTGCACCCACTTTTTTCTCGCACAATCCACCTCCTTCTAGCACTCCTCATAGCGTCCACAGCGAGAGTCACCATCAAAGCAAAGGAAAGCTGTGCTGCATTCAGGCTTTCTCTCGCTGTGCTCTCTTCCATTTTTCCGGAATTACACATCTTTGTGTACTTACTCACCCAAAAATGAGTAGAAGAAAATGCTTGGGCCTTACTTCTGAACTCTAACGAGAAAACATTGCTCCTCACAGACGCATACTGCCTTTCATCTGAGGATTTCCAAAAGAACCATATTTTTATACTTGCAACATAATCCTGCAATTCTTTATTTTTATTAGGGGAAACATCATAAAAACAGGGGAAAGTGAAGTGCCAAAAAGTTTACCTGTGCGCTAAGCTACATTCTGCTGCTGATTTATTTATATGATGGACTACATCCTTTATTTGTCTGATAATTTTATCCTTTAAACAGTCTTTAAAAAATCGCCTGTTTTTCTAAGAGGTTCTGCACCAAAAATGGACATTTTTGTTTTGGTTTGCAGCACGTAAATGCATAACTGCTTTAATAAACAGTATTTAATCAGTCAAAAAATTAATAAGCTGCAACTAGTATTTCTGAATGACAGCATCCTGTAGTCTATGGTGTCAGCTGGGGAGTTGTAAATCCAGCACTCCGATAAGACGCTTAAAAATTCCCAGTAAAGCATATACAGAAATAACCTCAATATTAAAAACCCCCAAATTATAAATACACACAGATACGGATTTCAAAGAAAAAACAGTGTTCTCTGAACTTAGCCTGTGTCAAAATTCAGTGAAATTTCATATTTACGACTGCAGTTAAGTTGCAAACTTAGTACAAGGATGAAGAAAATTCAAAGAAAATACAAATATGATAGACAGTAAATACACAGTGTAATAAAAATTACGGTAAAATGTATTATTAACCAAAGATTTTTTGTTTCCGCAATTCACATGGCAATTTAGAGTAAGAATTTCAACTAAAATGTTTTAAAAAGTTTTAGTGATGTTTTGTGTCACTGCGATCATGAAGACGCATTAGAAAATTATCTTGGAAAAGATTTATTTCTTGTGAGCAGTTTAATAGACTGCTAATTTTACCGAAAGATGTAACTTCTCCTGTGTTTTCTCTAATTATGTATCTAGACCTGTAATGAATAGGATAAAATAACTGATAGTGAGAGCTGTAGTAAAACATGTCTACATGATATTGATAGATTAAAAAGTGAAACAATACTATTGGAAAATGTGGGAAAAGATCCATGCCAGAATCCTCTTGGGTTTGCCAGTTTAATTGTGCTCCTGGGTATGTAGTTTTCAAGATTTTCTTCAGTTGTGGCATTGAAGGAAAAGTAAAATGAAGTGACAGAACAGATTAGAAGGTGATAATGGAAGGGAAAGTGAATAAACCAAGTGTAAACTTTTGATAGGAAACACTTGTGTAAAGCCCACTAGTTATGTGCTTTTTTTTTTTTTTTATTTTTTGTAACTCCAACACTTTGATGAAGATGACTAATGAACTTTTTTATTATGTGGTGATCCATATTCAAGAGTAAATCTGAATGTGCTACCAAAATATGCTTTTTAAAGGAGCAGGTTCTTCGACGTTACCAATAATGTTAACTTTTTCTATTAAAACTGCACAATAGGTTTATTCTGAAAAAAATATTTTGCTGCTCTTCAGTTACTTACACTAATTCCTATTTGACTATAATATGTTAATTATGAATGGAATTCTCTTTAATTGGTAGCACATATAATTTATTTAATTATAGAAAGCATACAATTAAAAAGAAAGTATAGCCATAATAAATGTTAAGATTTTTCTGATGACAAAAAATCCAAATGTAAAGCAATATTACCAATATTACGATGTTTGATGAAACTAGCTATCAGCAACAAAACTATTTTAAAACCTCCGAGCAATGCATTTATTTCTTTTTTAACTTTGTAGAACCAATTAGCTTGCTAAAGATCTGATCATTAGAAGTTTGGATTGTTTCTCTGTTATATCGGATATGCCTCCTACAATTTTTACAATACTTCCTTCATAAATTAATTGTTCTGTGGTTATTTGTTAAAGAATCTCCCCCACGTGAAAAGCAAAATCTCAGTAGATGCGGATTTTACACTGCACTAGATCAATCCCAATACCAGTAAATGGATATTATTAAACAGCATGGGGTAGTGCAAACTGGGAAAGAAAACTTGTAGTGTGCTGCCTTTGAGCAGACCTGGCTTGCATGCTGTGACAGGGCAATTGTCGACATGCTTTTTCATGCCAATCTGCAGCTTTTTCAACTCTAGATGCTATGGCAACCAGGGTTTAACAGACTAAGCAGCTAACAAGCTTCCCTGATGGAATTGTCTGGTTGTATGATTGCCTTGTCTTAGTGAAAATATAAAATAGACTGAAGACGCTTGTGGACATTTGTCAAACTGATTATAATTTGGACACTCAGCTCATAATTATCCGTTATATATTGCATAGTATTGACCAGCAGTGTTTTCCATGCTGTCTGTAAAGAGCACTGTAGAGGCCTTTCTGTACAGCCTGTTTCCTGTGGACAGAATGGGGTTTGGTTAGGCTGAGTTGGTCAACATGGCAGGTGAGATTATGTGGGTGTAGAAAATAAATGCTACTAGCAGAGGGTTTTTTTCCTTCTTTTTCTCTGGGTTTTTGGAGGTTTATTTTTAAAATGAAATAAGAAAAAAAAAGCCAATTATAAAGTAACATAAGATTCTTTACAAACACATAAAACCACAAAGAACTACATTTTCAGGACACATTTTTTAAAGTCTTTATGTTTCTTGATGTTCATTATCAGGCAGTTGAGTTCTTTTTGTTGGTCCCAGTGAATGGTTTGTGTTTCTTGCTTGTTTGTTGTTTTTTTTTAATTTGTTCTCAGAAGAAAAGGGCATTCACCATAAAACATGGGCCTAAGACTACATGTTTCCCAGCACTTTTTACAAGCTGAAATCTGCGGGATTCATTACTTTGCAAAGACTGCTTGGCCACTTGTAGAACATTGCTTTATTGTTTTGAATCTGTTTCAGTTATAATAAAAGCTAAGCAGAAAGTGGTGTGGTTTTTTTTTTTTTTTTTTTTTCCCCTGAGGAGAGAAACCAGAAACATATTTTTCTATGAGGATTTCGTTAGTGGTATTAGTACTTAGACTGCACTTTGGGGTGAATCGGTTTGATTCTTTCACAGAAGGCTACAAGAAGACCCATAGGATGCAAATAATTTCACAAGTGGACTTTTGTCTTTGTCTGTTTGACTCTTGGAACTATATCACTGCAGATGCTTCTGACTAAAGGTATCCTCTCAATGATCCTATTTCAGGGATGCTGTCTACTACTGTACCTCTATGAGACCAGCAAATATCCAGCTAGTTCGTTCTTTCCTGTAAGCAGCCAAGTTCTTTACCCAGTTGCGCAGATCCGTGTGGAGTACCATCCTCAAGACCTCGTGTATTAATGTTACAAATGTGCAGTGTTTCTTTCATAAAGGAGAAGGTGAATGTCAAGGACAGGATACTTGCAATCAAGCATTCTTCTTGCAAATATGGGAAAGGAGTTCATTCAGTTCCAAAATGAAAAAACAATGTATTTTCTTTAAGTGCATAAGAAAATAAATATTAAAACTTTTCTTTACTGAATGCATAGATTTGTTAGGAGTTCCAATATTTGAGATGCTGAATTCACACAAGGTTCATAACCATTAGTTTCTCCAGTTTGTATTGATGGGGAGTCATAAGTTCATCTTTGATGGTAAGACATCCGTAAAAGGTTTAGTCTTTATCCAACTTAGGAAATCTTCAAGAAACAGCTTTCCAGATAACTTTAGAGACATCCAGCAAAGGCCAATACATTCTTTTAAGCCACTCATCTAGATTTCCACTCTGTTGGCAAGCAAGATAAGGCCATAGTCTTTATTTCATTGTATAAAACCCAGATCAATCTTTGTAATCTCCTCCTCCAAAGAATGAGTATGTTCATCATAAGAAGGGTAATTTAAAAAAAAAAAATCTAAGTATTTTAACTTGAAAAAATATTTTTGGTATGAAATAAAATTTTATTTATATTTTTCATCTCTTGCTGCACTTTTGTTTCTGTGAATGAGTAAAGAAAATAATACTGCTTTTGAAAAACTGAGTTTTAAAGTGTTTTAAAAAGTTTGTTGTTGTTGTTGTTGTTGACTGAATGGGAAAAATCCCATGGTGGTGATATTCCAGTGTCCAGATAACTAGCTTTGGCTGTGGAAAACAGTCACTGTGATCTGTGGCACTGGTGTTAAGGATGATCTCTAATGGTAGGGACTTTATGCCTCCTTTCATGTTCCTCCTTTATGCCTCTGTCAAGCTTGGGAGCCCTATTTCTACGCTGTCGGAAATTCTCCTTTTCTTTTTTGCCCCTGAAGGGGGCTTTTGATAACTGTCTGGTTTCCAGGTCTCAGACACTATCTTCCTATAGCACAAGCCATTAGCCTCTTTTTGACCATCTGATGTGGTACATTTACCATTCATACTATATTTGAATTTCCCTGTGCCTTCAAGCAGAAAAGACAAGTTACCAGTTACAAGTAATCTTGTTCCCTGAGTTTGAATCAAGGGTTGCAATTAAAAAGAGGTATGCAGAATATGGAAAAAAAACCCCAAACCCAAATCACTGTAGGTGTGATTTATACCCTTCTGCCTTGTCTATGCTATGATGAATCATGTGGATGAATTATGTGGATGCCTCCTCCCTGGAAGTGTTCAAGACCAGGTTGGATGGGTTTTGAGCAACCTGATCTAGTGGAAGGTATCCCTGCCCATGGCATGGGGGTTGGAACTAGATGATATTTAAGGTCCCTTCCAACCCAAAGCATTCTATGATTCTGTGATTATTAAATTTGTCCTTTTATAAATGTACACATTCAGATTGCATATGGTTGGCACTTATCTTTGGCAACCAGATCATCAGGAGACAACAAAACCCAAATACTTTGTTTTTGTCTCTTTTTTCTGGACATCCCAATTTAAAACTATATTAACAGAAAACCATCATTTTTGGTCCTGTCAGGGTAAGCAGAGGTCTGGCAGAATAGATTTTGAACTGTGGTAAGGACAGCTTCACCTTTTTGTGAATGTCTACATATTTCTACATTCTCTTAGGAGAATGTGATGTGGAAATTTCTATTTATTTTTACCTATAGAATTTACCTGTTGAAAGCTTCACAATAACATTGGCCTTGAAGGAAAAGCTGAAAGGACATCAGAGAAACAGAAGGTCCTGTAAGGTACTCCTAAAAACCAGCATCAAAAAGCATTTATACTACTGGAAAAATGAGAAACACATCAACAAGTCATGAGCAACATAAAAAGGAACTTCCCCAATATCTTGCGACACAACAGTAACACGGCTTTTTTTTTTTTATGTTGAATACTACAGTTTTTACTCTTGTTAAACTGAGATCACTTTAAAATTATTCTGGAAGCATAAAGGAATAGGGTAAGAGTAAAGTAAAATAAAGGAGAGTAAAACATATTTAGAATAAGAGAATATTATGTCTGCTAAAAGTTTCCTTTACATAAACATAACAATAGAAAAAAACTGACTAAAACCTAAACAAAGAAATGTAGCATCATAACATAATTTCCAATGACCAGAATAAAGTTGTTAAACATGCAAATTGCCTTCACTTCTGGAATTAATATAGTGTGACTGGCTAAGATTTATTTACTTGAATCCAACTGTGCTCCAGGAGCTATTCAATTTTTATGGTATACAGCTAGTACATCAGTGAAAAGAATTGCCAGTAAATGTCCTTCAGTAAAAAGCAACAAGGCACATTGTTATTTACAGAAAAAGAGGCAGTATCTTTTATGAGAAAATTTCAGTCAGGAAGAAAATTGAATTTTTGGCATATAACTTATCCTTATAATACCCTTAATTGTTAGCACTAAAGGGAAAACATTTTAAAGAAGTTAAAATTTTCAAATTATCAATTAAACTTTCAAAATTCAACCAGCAATTTTAAAAAATTTTTTTCTTCTATCCCAATTACTTTGAATCGCAAGTTATGTACCTTATTCAAAACAACTATTAGAATATACATAGATTACTATAAAATATTTCATAAGATAAAACATTAATTTATACATAAATGTATAAAACCTCAAAAAACTTAAAGACAGTCTAAACATTTAAAGCACATTAAATATTAGAATATATTTGTCAGTTCAAATGTATGCATGTATGTATCAATTATGAATGCATATTAATTCTCCTGTGTATAAATAGATTTTTGCTTGAAGATCAGATTTCTGATCTTTGTAACTATATAACTATGGAAACTATGTAACAATAGGGTCAAAAGGGCTAACATATGCATTTCAACTGCTCTTCTGATTTAGAATTTTGAACTGAAAACGTTGCTTCACCCGAGTTACTCTATTTCCACTGTGATGGCCACATAATTCTGATTTCCATGTTTTCCCTTTACCTGCCTGCCTCATCACTTCATGAATGGCTATTTCTCATGCTAGCATTCAAACAGTTGTTAATTTTTGCAGGGAAGAGATAATGTAAGCACCTCTTTTGCTTGAAACGTTGGCAATACAATAAACCAGTAGCAATGTAGTAAGTTCTGTGCATCTTGCAAGATGCAAGGGAATCATTCTTTCTCATTACAAGACAATATTAAAAGACATTCCTACAAAGGTTCAGCTTCTATAAAACAGTCATTTTCAGGAGTTTGAAATGGTTGGCTGGAGCACACATGAATTTGTTTGCTATTTCTAGAATATATTTTATCAACACCTTTTCTCTACAATTTACATTTTTCAAAATGTCACTGTTTCTGTGTGAGATACTAAGTATGGACCAATTAACTGTTGATGCTTTCTGCCAAGAATAAATGTTGCGATATAGCATATATACAGGACAGAGTAAATATTCTATGATGGAAATGCAGGAATTGCCAGGCTACTGGTGAGTAATACATTTTGAATGTTACCTGAAGACATGAGTCAGATGCTAATTATTAATGTAGAATCTGTTATAGAAATAGTTGAAACTGGGGAGAAAAAAAATGCAAGATAAAGAAGTTTAACTTTTTTGTTGTTATCTTTTCTAGGGAAAAATACAGCTTACCTAACCTGTTTTGAAAATATATTCAGCTAGGGAAATTTTAAAATATGATTTCTACAGTCAGAACAAATTCAGTACAATCAGACTAAAACCCTCTTAAAAACTCACTGCACAGAATGAAGTAGGTGTCTGAAAGAATTAGATCTTCTCTGAAGCAACACTGAGGCTGCTCCATCCAGGTGAAGCTGTGATAGAGAATAGAAGGGGGCTTTTGTCAAGTACCTTATCCTCAAAAGGATTTCTTCTTTTTAAGCGATCTAGAGCAGATGAACAATTCAAAGTGTTGTGGACTCTTTCAGTTTTTTTTCTGGTGACTCTAAGGTGGGGATTGAGGAATGTCAGAGCAGCTGGGGCTGCAGGCAGTCCACAGGTACTTGCTGTTGGTTCCTCTGTCCCCTGTTCTGGTTATGAGTCCAGAAATGACAGGCTTTGGCAGTAACTCAAAATACTAGTAGCTACACATTGGTAAAGAATGGTTGGGCAGAAAGTGATTCTTCCTAAAAATTTCCATCAGTTAACTTTTGGTTATTGTCACTGCAGTGCGTAGACAGGTTTGGGGTTTTGGGTTTTTTTTGTTTGTTTGTTTGTTTGTTTGTTTTTTTAAAGTTTAGCCAATATAAAGTTTACCTTCCTCTCATACAAAGCAGAATGTGAACCAAACTGTTTTTATTTACCACTGTGTGATACCACTGGATGATGAGACAGTCCACAATAATTTGGAAAAGAGTAAATTGTTATGGCAGCTGTCTCTGCACCTTATCTTCTTTCATAATGACGTGATCCCTCTCTCTTTATACACACCCATTTAAAAATGTTGAAGTTTTACATAACATTAAGGTAGCAGCTGGTCTCAAGAACCTCTGCATGAAACAGAAAAAGAAGGTGGTAGATTGCAGTTAAATACTTTTTTTTTGCAAAGCTGCAGTTTCTGAGGTTTTAGTCTCCTGGCAATTACAAAGACGAAATGTAACCGTAAGTGCAATCTTGCATTGCCAGAATTCATGACATGAGTCAGCTGCTTGAAAGGAAGAGATTCTTTTAAAGCGAGGGACTATTAAGCAGTTCAGGTGATGACATGGTACATGTAATCTTTCACAAAGATGCTTATTGAAAAACTATCCCTTATATAGGCACAACCTCTTCTGGAGATCCTTGTCTTCAGCCCACTTCAGTACAATCCAGTACTTCTGCCTGTGCTTAGTTGCGTATTTGGCCCTGCACACCTATTTGTGGGAGTACGCCAGCAAGGGTATGCTCACTCACATAAGCAAGCATGAGTTCGAAAGAAGAAGAAACCTAATGTGGGTATGGCAGCTGCACATACTTGAATTCTCTGAAAAGAGAGCTCCACTCTCCCATCACATTTAGATACACTTCTATAGGTTTTACCCCTATGCAAGAAGTTTTAAATAATGTTCCGTTAGGTAAAATGGGGATCCATCTGGGGATAAATGAGTGGTAGCATGTCAGGAATTACCTGTTTACCTCTTGATTGGGGTCACCACTTCAACCATTTGCTTCTGTGAGCCCTAAGATCTGTTCTATACTTCACTTTGCAGCCTTCTCAAATTTCTAACATTCGTGATATTTGGGTAAAGCAGAACTGCAATATTAATTGAAATTTTTACTTTGGATAACTGTTTAAACTATTCTTCAAGATACTATGTGTTTTGAAAGTTAAATTGACAGAATTTTGAAAATAGCTGTACTGCAATCAGAACTCCTTTCTCCAGTACAAGGACCTTCTAATACTATCGGGTAATGATGTATATAGCACAATACATTAATGTTGCTTTAATGTGTTCAATAGTACAGAAGAATGTAGTAATTAGGCACTAAGGGATTCTTTTTGCTATGGTTTGATGAGGTGGTCAATTACCTGTGCTGTATGACAGCAAGTGGTACAATTGGTTTAACTTAATAAGTACATTGACAAAAAAGGCCACTGTGATGTACATTAGTTGCACTGAAAAGGTTCCTTTGAGTTATTACCAAAGTAAAACCTCAAATATCAATTAATTTAATTTGTTTAGAACAGTTTACACTTTACACATCATCAAATCTTTTGCTATCACAGATTGTACTGTACATTAGGTAAATTATAAATGTCTAACCAAAAAGTGAACATTTGGCTGCAATGGCTACTTAAACAAGATTAAAGGTAACAATTTAACTAGAATTTGCCTTTAACTGAAGCTCTTAAGCTAAGATTGATAGAAAACAGTTTTTGAGAAGAAATAATGCATACTGATTTATATAAAATGCTGTTCACTGTATTTTCCTTTTTGTATTAGATTTAATGAATAGATATGCCTTTTTTATTTTGTGGTACCCTACCATTAAATGATACCATCATTTTTTTTTTTTTTTTCCTGCCTAAATAAATTCTGATTCTTGTCACCTACTATCTGTACAGGAAGATTTGAGACATTATTCCTAATTGAGATTTTTACTGAATATCTTTTAAAGATAAATTTGTTTTATTCTTTCACCCACTATTTAAAAGGATTTTTCACATTTTTATCTTCTAAAGGAATTGTCAATGAGAAACTAAAACTGCGTAGACTATACATTAAAATCACTTTAGTTTTTAAGCTGTCATGAACTGTTTCAAAAAATGCTAAGTTGCTATTGTTTAATGTCTGTCATTTTATAATGCTTTAGAAGTTATCTATCCTGTAAAATTATTAACTGATGCTAAAATTGCCTTGTAAGTATTAGGACAATAGCAATTTTGTAACAGCTGGGACACTGCCAATGTAAGATAAGTACATTTTGCTCTGTAGATTCATAAAGTGCTTTGAAATGGTTTGTAACTGATGGATGGATGCTTTTTCTAAGTGTAGAAAGCAATATTTTGTAGAGGGAAATGGCTTGAAAGCTGACACACATGCATGCAAATGCCATTCTCTTCAGTAAGTAATTTGCTTTTTCTTTCAAAAGCATAAATGGCATAGTTAGACACATTATTTTGTATATTGCACATAACAATACAAGATGCACAAAAACAGCAAGTACAAAACATTTCATATTGATAGAGGAACCCATGGCTGTAGTATATGATTAGCATAAATGTATACACACTGAAGAAATGCCTTCAGGATTAAAAAGTAAGGCTGAAAACAGGAAAAGTTCCTCTAACTTCAAGAAATGAAAATATTTAGAATATACTTTTTATTTCTCAGCCTTGTACCTTTTAAAATTAATTAAGCCATGTAGGGCCTGAATCATATCTTACTTATGCACAGTAGTCCATCTGACTCCAATGGCCCCATATCAGGCTTTCACTTTGAAGACAAATCAGCTAAATAAACCCTTGAAGTGTTTGTATGTCAATGACAAAACCCACGAGGATACTACTCTGAAGTACATATAGGCACATGTAGTATAGATCAAATTTGTGTTCTTACAATTTAAGAACCATTAAATGCTAAAACTGATTTCTGATTTATATTATTGTACCTTATTTGTGGTTTATATCATCGTATTATTTAGATCATCTGCATTGTAAAACCAACACTAGTAATGAAAACTTTTGGCCAGGTTCTGTAATGATCTTTCATGTTAAGCTGGTGTTTTAGGTCTTTGCCCTTGGAAATTTCCACGCCGACTCAGCTATGCAACCTTGAGGATCCCAGCCTCACTGAACAACTGAGAATAATACAGCTAAGCCTATGCTAAGTGAAGGAATCTCAGTCTTAGTCTGGAAAATGGTCCCCAATGAAATCTTTGGAATATCAGCTTCAGCTGGTCTACTCAATATGATTAGTGTCAACATATGGCCTTTTTGTTTAAAGAAAGGAACATTTCCTTCATAGAATCTTGTTAAATTTCTCATTCAACAATTATTGTAATCATGACCTCTATTGTTCATCATTTCCACTAAAATTTCTGCTTTTACATCAGCTTCTTTCTTAAGATATATATTCCCATTAGATGCAAACGGGTCATTAATCTTAATGGAAGCTATGCTCAGAAATGGAGTGAGAAAGATACCCAGGAGGTTTTGTCATATCTTTAAATTCAGTAACAAAAAAATTCTTATAATGAATGCACATTGTTGAAGAATTAAAATTTAAAATATATTTACATACTTCCTGAATTTATATTGAGAAGAATTGAAACAACACTTCTACTGGATTGTGTAGCAGATTTCATGCTGTACCCTAAGAAATGCTGCTCATTTTGTGATACTGTAGGAAACAGAGTAGGGTGAATAGCTCATAAAAACAGCTTATATGACAATTTGGGTCTTATTTTTGTTGTTCCTTGCGTGTGAACAGATGATTTTTTTCTGAAGTATATACTTTTTTACAATATAAAACAATTTTATTTTTTGTTTGTTCCATAACTTTATATTTAAAATCCAAAATGTGAACAGCAAAGTTTAATATTGACCACATGGTTTTACTTCTGTTTCTGGACTTGATGCCTGTAAAATGTATGAAACAAGAACTTGAAAATGATTATGTTTTTGAAGTAGTTGAACATCTCCTTTTAGAATTAGTTGTCAGATTTTGTGACTGCAAAATTGTGGCAACATTACAATACAGCGACATGTGATGGATAAGAAAAATAAACCCACAATCAAAATAAAAAATTCAGTCGTGGTAATTGTCCTTCAGAAGACACAGTTACCCCTTGTGTATTAAAAATGGAATGAACATAATAATAATAATAATATTTTGTTTTTAATTGAAAATCCTGATTGCAGTTCTTTAAAAGTTTATTTCATAATACCTCTTTATTTTGAAGGATCAGTTTGTAGAAGGGAATGTGAGAAAAACATTTAATCAGAAACTGGCAAACAGTCAGTAGAGTGGCAAGAATTCGATGGTAAACAATGCTTCTTCATAAAATTGCCAGATTGAAAGGATCTGATGGCTACCACTTCTAGGAGCTACTTGGGCAATTTGCAACTATTTTTAAATGCTTGTGGTTTTAGAAACAAGTTGTAATACAGAACCACAAAAATCATTTTATGAAGAGTAGGTTAGGTGTTTTTCTGTATTTTATCTGCCCTAAGGAGAAAATTCAGAGCACAGAGTATTTTTGTCACCAGAGATTATGGCTATAACACATCAAAACCCTCTGTGATTTTGATAACTGGTGTGACTGGAGCCCATAGGTAGAAACGGTGCCTTGGAAGACAAAACTTTTTTTTATCAGTAATTTATGCAACTTTTGAAACATCACCAGACATGAGCTGCAAATACAACCTATTCAATCAAAAATAACCTGAAGAAAAGATTTACCTTTGCAATGTATTACAACTTGAGTAACATTACAGTTTTCTTGAAAGCAGTACTGAAATAAAATTGATCTATGGTTTTGTTTTACAAAAAATAGATACTTTTCATTGTGTTTTGGAAAAAATCAAAATGCTGTGTTCTTGGAGAAAAATATGTGAGAGAATTAAAATACAAAGGGATTTAAAATATTACTTTAATTTTAGAAGTTCCACTTTTCAGTTTTCTTTCCTTTGAGTGAAAGTATAATTAATTGGGAAGAAAATGAAAAAAGTGCATTCATTAATATTTTCTCTTCCATTATATTTCCCCTATGTTTTCCCTAATTGGTGTCACATTTTTTCCCTGCACGTTATTTCATCCTCCGTAAGAAAACAAATGGGCACAAAAAACCTCCCTAAACTAGGTAAGAAATTAAAGTCTGATTTCCCCACTTTATCATTCTTCTTGAAACTTTTTATAGTTGTGTGTGTGTGCACGCACATATGAAAATAAGATGTTACACACAACCTTGAACCAGTCCTATTGCTAAGTAATGAACATAACAAAGTTCTTTAGGCACAAACTGTTCTTAATGTTCTTGAAAAATGATGCTAAAGCATTTGTGAATAATGTGGAATAAGATTATGTTTTATTTGAACAAATAAGTAATATGAACAAATATTTTGAGTATTCTGCTTTCCCAGAGCGTGCATATTGATGATGTGTAGTTACCATATGTAGTATGGTGGAGGAAAAGTCCATATTTGATTTTAAGATGATGAAACTACTACTTCACTAAGTAATGCTAACTAATGGCAGAAATTAGACATCACATTAGAAACACAAGCAATTCTGCTGTCCCAGCTTTCCATTCAAAACCACTGAAAATTCTTTTGCTTAATCTCATAATCAGCTTGAAATATCTGTATATGGCAAAAATGTTCAGACTCCTAAATGTTGGGTTTTTTTACAGCAACCATGATGTTTGGATTAAAACTTCCTTTGTATCTTTTGAAAAAGAAAAAATGTGGCTTAATGGAAATAGTAGAAATAACTGAGTCTTGTTGCTCCTTAGAAAAAAAAATTGTTTATGAAGAAAATTCTTAGTGAGCATTTGGCCATGGTTTAGGGACCACTTTGAATTCTTCAGTTTGGCCTATTGTGAAGTAGATGGGATCATTTTCTTCTACACAATTTCTGCAATTCCACCTCACTCTTATTTTAGCACATAATTAGGAGTCAAGCATTCTGAGGGAGCAGGTTATACAGAAGCATATTTACAATAGTGATTTGAATATGTTTTACGTCCTCTAGCTATCAAGACACAGTAACCTTTAATCATAACAAGGACTGAAGTGAGAAGAAAAACTTGGTGATACTCTGTAGAAAACCCTTGCTTGTCACACTCATAAGTCCATCATTGCCCATTTGCTACTTTCAGGCTGTGACTCAATAGCTAGTATTATGAGACTGAGAGGAAACAGTAAGATAGTTGTAAATAAATCATTACACCCAAAATGTTTTATTTTCAAAATGCGATGGTCCTGGCAACAAAAAGCTTTACTTCCAGTGAATCATTGGCAGGTACTTTCACATTTTTAAATTACAAAACGTGTGAGGTTCTGGCAGGTTTCACTTACCTCCTCAAATTGTATTTTATAAAATTTTGCACATCTGTCATACTTTTTATCAATTTTTTTTTTTAAGCAATTTGCATGTATTAAGGAATTGAGTCTGAATATTCTCCAAACAGGTCGATGCCTAATGTCATCGTCTTTTTGTAAGACAGAGAAGCAGACAGAGGTTCAGTACTGATTATTTATGCACCATCTGTAAAATGGTGAACCCCTTTAGCTTCTATTAATTTACACATGCATTGACATAAATTAAGATTGAGATGCTCTGCATAGTACAACTGGCATTCAGTCTTCAGAAAGCTGGGTCTTATTCACGCTGAAATAAGATACCAGTGATATACTTTTGGTATAGTCTACACTGGTATAGCCCAAATACTTGAGGCAGTAGGAACTATTTACCCTTCACAGTAAAGCAGAAAAAATTCAGAGGTTGCTTTGAGATTCCTCTAACTCAAAATTATGTTCAGCCTGTGCTCTTGCATTGCCATAGCCGTAGTCAGAGGCAGTAGGTCACCTAGGATTGTTCTTCAGGTGACTATTTGGTTTATTAGATATAAAGACACAAAGTAGAACAAGTTGTTGATTTCAAGGGTCTTCTGAACTCGCTAGGAAAATCTGGTACTTTAGGTACAAAAGTCTTCCTCCCTCCCTCCCTTCTTTTCCTTCTTTCCTTCCTTCCTTCCTTCCTTCCTTCTTCCTTCCTTCATTCCTTCCACTAATAAATCTGATGTCTCTGTTTTTCCCTTGCTGCTTTTAAATGTGCTCATTTACTATTTGGCTCCTTCTTCAGTTATTTTTCTTCTGGTCTGCTAAAATAAGTGTGTTTTGCCCAAAGGATATGTTGTTTAGATGTATCCAATAGATGGTTCATCAATAAGTTGATGAAAGTTTTACTTTCAGGCTGCAGTATTTCCCTGCAATTTACAGATAGCATAATTTAACAAATTATTGACACAGAGAGGAGAAGAAAACATTTTTAGGGTAAGATAAATGATAAAATAATCTATATTTACATGAGATTAAGGGTAATATAAGTATCTGTATAGTATATTCTTCAACATTACTGAGCTGAATTTTCAAAAAAATAGAGAATATTCCTGTAAATAAAGAAATAATCTTAATTCTGATATTTTTGTAAAAGTGAAAGCTATCAGATATTTCACTGTACTGTATAGCTGATAGAGCTATACTGAACAGTAAAACAACTTTACAGAGCTACATTTGAGGATATGTCATGATCTCAGATGTTCTTATGATGGAAGTGACTGAATAAAAGAAAGGGATTCCATATACCTCATTTCACCACTGAAACGTCCAGTTTGTGTCAGCAGAGCACACGGGTCTTCCTGGCCTGAGGGTTGTCAACTGACAGACAGAAGAGTGATCTGGGGATATAATGGTGAGGAAGTGTAACTATTGTGTTAGGTGACATCAACCACAAAATAAGAAAAAGGTGTCAAGTAGAGGTCTTCCTGATTGACTGGCGAGCAGATGAAGCTTAATTTTAATACAGTTAAGAGGCAAATGAAGAGTATGTATATTCTGGGCAGTTAAGAAAATCACTCTTAGAAGGCAGAATTCAGGATGCATGGCTGTGTATTTTAATTATAGTTTTCAAAACTATAATTATCAAATGCCTTCCTTTCACTTCCTGCAAATTAGAGGTCTGAGTTGCTGAACCTGACATCATGAAAAAGCAAAAAATTTCACTAGGAATATTTTTTGTTTATCTGACAACTGAATTAGTTCAGATTTTTTTTTCTGGTTAGCTTTTAATTTTCTTCCTGAGATTCAGTGATATTTTATGTACCTATAATCATAAATAGGTTTGCCGTTGGAATGCTACTGCTGAAAGCAACATGAAGGCTCCTGTGTGACTGTGAAATTCTCATCCTCTTTTCAGTAACGTTATGGTCATCTATAGATAGGGTAAGTGGAAAAAACCACAGGTACAAGCCCAAAGTTCTCAGTTTTATGGTGGTTACAGTAACTAAATCATCCTCCTATCCATCTCATTAAGCCATTGTCATGGTAAAAGCCATCAACACATTAAAAATTTCTGCTTTTTTTTGCATCTTGACAGCATCTTACTTGAGAGTCTCATGGTCACAGATTCTATCGTTATATAGCTTGAGCTAAATAGTTCATATTTGCTGAATCCTTTCTTAATTATGCTACTAGAACAAGTTGTTCCCCCACCACCCATGTATCTCCCTCCCACACACTACTTCCATTCAATTCCCCTGACAGAGTCTATCAGATTGCATGTACCCCTGTGCCTGATAATTTTTCTTAAGGTTTCTGTATCTGAAACGTATCCTGCTTTTCAAGGACAGAAAGAAGACAAACTCTGAATCCCTAATGATAGAAACTTCTGGACAGCAGTTCCTATAAGGAACAGAAAGTGGTGCTTAGAAACATATAGTGAGGGGGATATATAAATATTTTTTATTATATATATAAGTATAATATATGATATTATGTAATAGTTACATATAAACATACATATATTATGTATGACATGTAAAATGTATCATACATGTATATGTAATGTTTTTAAGCTCACTTAAATGTTGAGAAACTTAAATCCTTTGTGGTTCTTTCAGAGTCAAGCTTAGGTTTCCCAAGTGCGCAGAGAAGCTAAGCTAAACTCATACTGGCTAAATTATAATTAAAGACAAAAATTTTTTTGGACAATAACATGTCCTTCAGAACTGCCCAGTTTGTGCAACATTTGTAAGCTAGATAGCCTTTCAGCTATTCAGTCCATGGTGCACAATGTTTTTTTGATATGTGTTAAGTTCATGTTTGTCTTGAGAACAAAATTCTTTTTTTGAATATAATTTTCAGTTTTGCTTCCACAAAGGCACAATGAACAAGATCCACTCAGTCGAATGATAATTGCCTGGCTAAAAGGATTTGGGTGTGATCAGAGCCATAGCGGGATCTTTATTTTGTGCAGAAAAACATTGATATAATCTCTTGATCTTGTGAAAAGTTGTGGTGAGGGAGAGCAAGCTGGGAGGAGATTGCTTTATTGATGCGTTCTCAAATTTTGAATAGGAAACCACATGAGGATACCAAGCTGTAAGGCAATCCAACATAGCATGTGAATTTTAGAGCAGTTAAAAAGTCAACCTTGTAAAAAGAGCTAAGTTCTCAACATTACCTATAATAGAGATAGTGTTCTGCTATCACAATGCATGCCAGACTAGGCCACCTAAGTTGGTGTAAGAATCCAAAGAAGGAATAAAGTACCAGACATACTGCAGCAGCAGGTGAGAGACTCTTATAAAGCAATTTTCATGATATTTATTATAGAACTCTAAACTAAAAACTGAGCAAAAGATAGAAAGGAGCTTTACAACAGGTTCTGTATTGTAGGTTATTGTGTTTTCAGCTGCAGTGAACCTGATAATGAAGTCAGCTGAGCAAGAGCATAAAGGTCCCACACTGACAAGAAAAAGACATCCCCAAGGATAAGCCAACAGAGATGTTTTAACAATCACTACAAGTACAGTAATATAGACTAGATTGTTAGTAGTGACACTGAAGAAAATAATCAAGTAACCAAAAATAATGTTTAAGCTCCAAATGTAAGTTCCTGGTGTCTCTGAAAGGGAAAATAAATAGAGAATTTAAGTTTAGGATTGTGAGAGAGTAATAGGGATTATCATAAAGCACATGCTCTACCAAATTACAGCATGCTGACACAAAAAACAACAGAGACAAAGACTATTTTATCTGGTTCTGAACTGCATTAGTGATGAAGGGGAGGAGGGGGAACAGTCTGGTGGCTACCACAGGGAGTGTAGACTGGAATAATTTTGTTGTAGTTTGTGTTGTACCATCATTAAAGGTATCATTTTCACACAGATAAAGTCAACATTTCATAAAGATAAAATTATACAGGCCTGGGGCATATGCCTGTGAATTCTTACTTAGGAGTAACCTTTTGAATCAGTGTCTTGAATGAGACTGGAGGACTAGGGCTCTTATGTCCAGCTGGGAATCTGAACCGCCTGGAATTTAAGGCAGGACTTCAGCAGTGATTCTGAAAAAATTTTTACTAAGGGCTTGTGAAGCCATGAAACTTAAACTTTTTTTTTTTTTTAAAAATTGGAAGTACTTGTTACCCCTTTGCTTTCTGTCTCTAAAAGAACTATGCAGCTGTTTGAAAAAAAATACGGTAAACTTCAAACACTCCTAGGACTTGTGGTAACCCCAAAGTTCATCTTTATAAGAAACTGTTATATGTATATGACATGGCCATCCCATGACTAAAAAGGGTGCAATTTAGTTAAAAAATTTCATCTTCTTTCTCCTGAACTCCACCAATTATGGATTCAGCACAATGTGTATTGCAAATACACATATTATTGGATATAATGGTCCAGTCATTACCTGCTTCCTTATTAGGTAGGTAATGCCTCCTGGCAGGGACAACATCCATTCTCATGGCCCACTGACTCTCAGAAAGTTCTGCTGGGAGTTAATTTACCTGTGTAGCGGCCGAGAAATCATTTGCTGCTTTCAGTTACTACCAGTCCTCAAGCTCTTCTTTGCTGCATATATCTAATGTAGCTGTAGGACTTCTCTGCTACCAGCAGAAACACCTTACGTACCTACCTACTTATCTGCAAAAGTGCAGATTTTGGGCTCACTCTTCTTGAAACATTTATTCTGCAGTTAAAAGAGAACTTAGAGATTAGACATGTATAAATCAAATACTGCGGTGTGCGGTTTTTTTACAAAATCTAATGCTTGTCTGTCTCAAACAATTTTTTTAACAGTTTGATTCCTTAGTTTGTGTCATGTTAAAAATAACTACTTTCCTCAGTTTTATTTTAATTATCCTAACAGGTCTTTGAAACAGGATATAGCAGGCTAGGTCTGAATTCTACCCTGGGAATAAATGCAGAGCTTAGGCAGGATGACCACTTTTATTACAATGGAAAGATGCTGAGGCAAGATAATACTTCAGATCACCCATGCAAAACAAAGAATCTATGTAATTTCAATTTTCAAGCCACTGAAATTTGTCTCCAAGAATCCTGAATAAATAAAAGTAAAAGCAAAGCATGCAATCAGGCAACTAGGTCCCCATGTAAACCTGATCGTTAGAAACTTCTTTTGACATGATGCAAGTGCCTTAATCTGCTTCCTTTTATCCCACTCCCGTGTTGGACATGGGTCACAATTTTGTACCTCTTCAAAAGCTCTTTCATACCCTCAGACAAACCCACATTTTTAAGGTATGGTAGGTAATTAACAAATTCTGCCTGTATTAGACTATTTTACCAAGAAATACAATCACTTCTCTAATTTTTGTTAACCTTTCATGTTTTAAATTTCCTCCAGATCTAAGGGGAAAACATTTTTATTCTGTTAATATTAGAAGTATCATAGATATTTTTGATTTATAAAAAAATTCTCAAGGGATTTGACTTCAGTGCTGGGAAAATGCAGGAAACTACTTCATAATTGGATATTTTTGAGTAGGAGTTTGAAACAGTGTTTTACTTTTTTTAATTTTCATTTTGTAAATTTTTTTGCTTCTTGGGCTAAACAAAAATCATATCTGTGGATCCCACACACTACTTTCACCAACCAAAAGGATGGATTCTGATTGTTTAACAGGCCATGATGCCACATCCAAAAACACGGGAGCAACTTAAGCATATGTAAGCTTGAAAGCCTGCAGAGAAAAGATATATAATAATCTTTTAAGTGGACTTTTTAAATGAGACAGTCCACAGCTTAGTCTTTCTTAGTCATTCATTATTATTCATTAGAGAAGCATCTTGTCCTGAGGCAAAAGCCTGACTCAGTTGAAGTCAGTAGCAAAACTCCCACCTACTTCAATGAGATGGAGATAACATCTCTGGAGCTGTGTTCATTAAATTATTTTTTTCAAGAAGAATCATTATTTTTTCTGTGAAATTCACCCCCAGAAGGCAGTTAATTGCTTTACTGAGTAGTGGAATTTTAAGTTTCAAGGCTGTGTATCATACAAAAACTGGAAACTTCGATGTGAAATAAGTGATTACATAGTTTGGCATAATTGCAATATGTCACAAAAAGACAAGCTGTTAAAAACTGCATTAGAGCTGGCAAAGTGAACACCTCTGAAGTACAACCAAAATGGTGTCATGCTTGCAACAGCAACACATATGTTCCAGAACATAGATTGCATCAGAAAAAATAAATGGAGTTTCTTTGTCAAAGAAAGAAATAATCTGATATTCTACCTCAACACAGCAAAAACTGTCTTTATTTATTATTGGTTATGGTATTTGTATTGAGTACATTCAGGACAGGAGAGTTTGTGGTGACATGCAGTTCACAAGGAAAAGGAAGGAAACAATAGGAAGAAGTAATATTTGGCCTGGAACTGATTTCAGACAGCAACTGCTGTTACCAGTGATCGATAGTTAGTGTAGCTGGTAATTACTCTGTAACTCCCCCATATAAAAACAATTTTTCATTGGTACATTAGCCTGTAAACAACATGGTTTTGAGCGCCATTGGGCAACTTCCGCTTCTGCTGGTGTCTCTGGAACTCCTTTTTCTCTATTACCTTTAATTATATAAAATTCCTGACCTTCACTAAACAAATTAACCTTAAGATTAATTAGTCTTTCCTGGAGCTATGGCTTCACCAGCAACTCTCTCTACATGTGTATTCTCTCAAATTCTTTCATGATCAGTACTTAAGCAAGGACCACACTTGTGTCTGTGCTCTCTATACTTTGATGCTTATCAGCTGACTCTCTCAGTGGTCATGTTCAACCTCTGCTTTTTCAGGCAACTCCTGTGTGGCAATTTCATGTGCTGTCTAGCTTATAGGCTTCCCAAAATATCCCAGGCGACCTTGTAGCCTTTCACATTTGTCCATGGATAATATCGAGATATGTCTACAGAAAGCCACATCTAGAAGGATGCAAAATAGACCTCTCATTTCCTTGTTAACATTTTCTATCTGTACTCTCCTGAGTGTTCAGAAGCAACCTACAGTGTACACTGAAGAAATCTGGTTATTAGCCAGCACTTTCAGACATGCATGTGCCAATTCTGGTTACTGTAAATAACACATAATTACTATAGCATTTCAGATAGCACACCATATTGGCTGACTTCTAAAACTGACTGGGAAACAGCATGACAGGAAGCAGTTGCAACATGCCTCATATACCACAGCTCATCTGAAATGGACTTTGACAATTCGCAGGGCTGGGCACTTGAAGGAGCTTAAGGCTTTACATTCATCTGACCAGACTGTAAAGCAGAGCACTGTCTTATTAGGACTCTTCCCCAAACAAGTAGTTACCTTGAGACTGAGCCTGCAAAATTTAGACATCCAATATAAAATCACATATTCTTAGCTTACTGCCTTGCTTGAGGAGACACTTGAGGACAAACACGCATAAAGGTGCTACCTTGGCCATGAAATTTTGCCTACAGGATCTGTCTCATTTTCCTTTGTGGCTTTCTTCTTAGACTGTTTTGTTCTACTTGTCTGTGCATTTATCCTAGCCATATTCTGGTAGTTTTGCTTTTGCAAATTTGTGTCTCCTGGACTTAACAATATCCTTCTTTTTCTCCCCAGAGATATTTGATAGTAGATCTTAGAACAGTTTGCTCTTCCATTACCCAGGCTATTACTGCAGCTGTCACCATAAAGAGCATCATAGGCTATTCTCTTGAACACATATATACACTAGCCCATGGATCCTAAATAACGGGTGCAGGTTCCCATTATTATCAAGAATGTAGGCAGGTTAGTCTACATTCAATATAAATTACACTTATATAAATAAAACTCGATAGAGTGGTGGTTCACAGTTTGTGGTCTTTGGGTGACCAGTCATCAATGAAGTAAATGCTCTGAAACTATCTCATATATTCAGAATATCCTCAGTCACAAACCTGACAATATTGTTTCTACTGGGCCACAAGAAATATAAACATTAGGCAGTTGCTCCAAAAGATTCATTAATTTCTGTTGTATAGAATGTCTACCACTCTTAAAGTAAAAGAGACATTTGTAAATTTTTACACTGTATATTCAGCTTTTTCCCTAATGAAGTCACATTCAAGTCTTAAACTGAATTAATGTTAATTTAGTAATTAAGTGGGACGAATCGATTCAATTGAACAGTGTTTTATGCAAAAACTATTCACGTCAGGACTCTTTTGAAGATCAGACAGGAAACTTTTAGGAACAACACACAGACCTTTACAAGAGTTTTAGTTGGGATGAGAAAAGAAACTTTGAATAACAGTTATAGCTTCCAAATTCATTAAGTGATCTGTCATTTCCACTGTACATTCGAGAATTGCTTCTTCCCAGCTTTAAGATGCTAAAGAAAGGCTGTATGAATAAAACTATATGAAAGTTAAGTCAGGTTGCAACTGCCCCATATTTCTGACAACACGTTTCTGAATTCAACAGCTAACCCCTCTCTATTTTCCTCAGAGCATATTATTTGCACATCAATAAATGGCTGTTCATGTAGAAACTGCTTCATAGAGTGGTTCTGTGACTTCATAGCAATGTTCACTCTGTTTGCAGGGTGAAGCCAAAACATATTTTACCAACAGTTTCCCAGTTGGCAAAGGGCTAAGAAGGTAATATTGAGCACGGTGACAAAATGAACAGATAAAAATGAATGGAATACTGTCATGCTGGCTGAAAAGTGCATTATTAGACTTTCATACCACAGTATATACCTCAAAAAATGAGTTAAGAAAGGTAATCAGAAACCTCATAATGTCATATGCAAGAAGAAGGAAACAGGCTGGGAGACCATACAGAGGGCAGTGAAATTAAGGCTCTGTGTATGTCAGTCCAACAAAGTGTTCAGGTGCTAAAATTCCTGTGATATCAATAAGTTAAAAAGGAGCCTGAAAAGAGTTTGGTTCTTACACATTTTATTGGATCTACACATCGGTGGCAGTTAGAAGACCATTTTTGCCTTACAAATAAGGTATAAAGAGAACAAATATTTTCTTGCCAAAAGAAAACGGTTTACAATACATATTTTACTGCATTTGCCTCCTTAGAAAAGGGAGGCTTGTACAGTAAGTTCCTTCTATTTGCTCTACTAGTATGCTCTTTCCTAACTTTGATTTATATTCTTTTTTTCTTTCAGCAAAAGTTACATAGAGTACAGGCCTACAAAACTCAAAAACCCCTCTGTCATTCTGTATTTTTCAAATAGATTTTTTTTCCTATTCATAAATGGAAAATACTTTCCTTATGCTATATACTTTTGTCTGGTTGATTAAGATGAGCAGAATGCCTTTCTACAGGGCTCCATACCAAGGAAAGGTCCAGTACTTCAAACAGGTCTTTGCAGTTTACCTACAGAATGATTGAAGTTTACCTGTGCTGTAACATGATAATGTCTTCTTTAACTTGTCACCAGATAATGAGTAAATGTTGACAATTTATCAGTCTCAATATCAGTTAAATGATCAGTTTTGCTTTCCATAAAATCACATTCTTTTAGCAGGTTTGTACAATGTTTTTGTAGGAGTGAGTTTAGCCTAAGATAGGGTGCCTCAGGAATGATCTAATGTGAACACGTTAGGCCTTCATTTTTCTAGACCGAGCTATTCTATTTGAAAGCATCCTCTGACATGGACTGTGAGTTCAAACATGGACTCCTTAGCACCTGGTGTTTGCTAGCATGACGTTTGCTGAAGGAATCATTCCTTCTTGTCATCACACTGGGAAGAGATAAGACAGTCTACATGTATTCTAACATCTCGTTCCTATCCACACAGTTACTGTAATAAGGGAGCGCAATAACAATAGAAGGGTGATGGCAGATTATTCGAGAAAACTTTTCATGGAGTAATTTATGGAGCGTGCGAATTCATATAGTTTGAATGTGTGCTTATGTGTATATCAGCCATCCACAAAACAAAGACATCCTATAAGTTCAGTGGTAGGTCTTCTCTGCTAGAACCTCACGCTTGATTGTTGCACCTCCCATAAGATCATACAAGACTCTTAGGAGCAGAAGCTGTTGGAAGTGTCAATGGCTCTCAGCAGCATGCCTCCAAGGTTCAAAAGATCTCGTTTATTAGTTTCTACATTGTTCAATGTAGAAACCATAGAAGTGCCATCTTCCTTTGTTATAGGAAAATAAATCTTTCCAGCGATGATCTATGAATACTTTGGGGAATGTGTGTTTAACACTTTTACAACTTCCCCAATAAGATGTGTTGGTCTGACTTTTGTTATAGAATTTAAATGATATGTGCAATCAAAACAGAAACTGAATGAAACCTACATAGGATAAAACAATTTATGGCTACATGTAACACAGGCCTAACTGTGCAATATTCAGGAAAGTATACCTCCTGCCAATTCATCTAGATATTTTGTCATCTTTTAAACTTCCAGTTTGATGTATATAATAATTTTGATGAAAAATGTTTACAATATAGAAGCTATAAATAAAAATACTGTGTGTGCTCAGAGTAGGCATTTCCAACTTGCTTCAAAATATTAGTCAGACATACGGTTGCTAAATATTGATGTCCTATCACATTCAATATCCTAAAAAATTGCAAAGTATGTTACCCCGTTCATTTCCATATCAATTAACAACATAAAACCTTGGCCCTATACTTTAGATAGTTGAAATTAAAAATTGTTAATACAGGTAACAGAGTATAATTGGAACATTTCTTGGTGTGAAATGGTGATGTCTTCTTTTTTAGTCCCTTGTACCTGTAAATCATTCCAGATAACACATCTTAAAACTGAAGTGACAGGACTGACGAACAAATTCACACAGACTTAGTGTAACTCTTCACACTATATTCCATTGAGTGTTGCAATAGATGTCAATTAATATTGCTTCTTTACCTTACAATAGTTTGAACACATTTTGTTCCTTCCAAATTCTTTTGAGAATTCTGTCATTTGATAGAAATAAAAATCTGAGAATATCAATTGTCTTCTACATCTTTAGCATCAGATAACAACTTATCCAGGTGTCAATTTTCAGATTTTCCAAAATGGTATTTCTAAAAGAAGTACGATTAAAAGGACAGGTTGGTTCATGTTAATTTTTCAAGAAGACTATTACAGCACTTAAAAGAACTTGTTTTTCTTTTCTTTTAGTATATATTTAAGTATTTTATATAATCCCTTTTTTTTCCTTCAAACTGATATTCACTAACTGCTGTAAAAGCATTGGTAATTCATGCTTTGCTAATCTGAACACTCCATAATTGGCACATAAAAATTCTCAGCTAAAGCTTAATAGAAGAGACTTGCAATGAGGTCTCTTCTTACTCAGATTCCCTTTCCTTAAAAGATAAACCGCAAGGATAAGCTATTCTAAAAGTGGTATTCTAAAAGTGTAATACATGTAATTAAATAATAATTATTCACCAAAATTAAAGGACATTTTACAGTGCACTATAATTATTTATTTACTTGCTAATTTGCAAGATTCATAAATTTTCTCCTCAGAAGAAATGCAGCCTAAAAGAATGGGCCAGCAGAAGACAGGCAGTTTATTTAAATTCTATGTAAGACCTTAAAATAGCACTGAAGTAGAACAGTGTCTTTATTCTCTGCAGGAGTTATCAGAACTAGTAACAGTCTACTTCATTAGAAATACATACGACTTAGTAACATTTCATGCTATAGAGTTCCCTGTTCCTTAGATCATCTCAGGTGTTCTCTGTGAAAAGTGGTTTTACAATCCATAAATCTTTGCTAGGCAAGATCACATCATACAATGCTTAATTCTTATAAATGATTTCTAAGGAGAGACTGCTGAGTGATGAAAAATTTGAGAAGTGGATTGAATCACAACAGCTACAGCAATATTTAACTGAGGATGTATAGATTTTTTTCAGGCTACAGTAACAAAAAGAAAATATCAGAAACAAAGGTGTGCAATGAGCACCCTCTTCAAAAGAAACCAGCAGAGCTCTAACTCAAACCCTTGGCAGAATCTATGAACCATAACATGCAGTACCACTCCACGGGGCATATAGTCTGCATGTTAAGTCTCACCATCTTCTCTGTCCATACTGTCACAATGCACTTTGAGATGCCTAGGAACTGCATTTGGCTTACGGGTAAACCATGATGATCTAATATGTAGGATAACATGCAGGAAATCAAGCACATTAATTATATAATACAATTTAATAAATGAATGTCATAATGAGGGCGCTGACAAGATTTCCACATCATTTGAAAATATTTTTAACAAGTAATGCATAAGCAAAGTATCAGTTATTTCACTGTTTCTACATCTTTTAATATTTATAGCACTAAACACTTTGAAATGAGGACAAACACTTTTAACTTTTGGTTTTTGGTAACGACTGATTGACTGACTGTATAAATCCTATCACAAGATGGCATTTCCTATTTTCCTACTTACAGACTCGGTTAACATTGCTTATATGTTTACATAAAAATAACATTTCTTTGCACAAAAATACTTCTATTACTTCTATTGACTTACCATTTTTGCAGCTGTCACTGACACTGACTTGCACTACAGCTTTGATTTTTCAGGCTCTCACAGTTCTAATGATAACCAGAGGGACTAATTTGAGTAACACTTTTAAATCTGAGGAAACATGCTAAGTAAGCAATTAATAGAGATACTTTCTTCCTAAAATACAAAGCATTAATATAGTGTTAGCTGTTCTAAAACTCCTCAACATGTATAAATAACAAATGTTATGGTATTTAGATAGTTTTAGCAAGTATTTTAAAAAGTATTTTTCTGGAATTGTGGCACAAAGAGTAATGGTTTGAATAAATATTAAGATAGTAAAATAATTAATGTGATAAGAATGAATATACATGTAACGTTAAATATTAAGTTGCAGTATTTTCAAACATTAACACATGCTGCATAAACCAAAATTTCATACTCATGTCGTCTCAGTCCCTCATATATTACAACTTTATTATCACTCTATATGTCATTTTTTAACACAAACTCTGAAAAGTAAGGAAATGAAAAGCTAAATACTTAGTATTGTTTTTTTTACTTCACTGGGAAGTGCACACATTCTGTACGCAACATTACTTCCTCCCTGCTCCCAAGCAGATGACTGTTAATATCTTATAGTAGGTATCTCTGCACAGAAGTATTGCTGAAGGGTCAGTGGAAAGCTGGAATCCCTTGAACAACAGAATTAAGGGTGCAGAAAGTTCTATAATACCTTTAATTTTGATGACAGATGACTCCTTATACTATCAAGTCCATACAACACTGACAATATGGGCTAATATTTACTTCTGATTTCCAATTAACCACAGAACTCTTGGTAAGACAGAACATTATATTTACAATAATAGCTCTTTAACTCCTTCTTAGAACAGCTCGATATTTGGTCTTGAGAGTGCTGCCAATCAAATATAAAAAAGGCTGCCTTCAAGACAGCTGGGTACCATTTCTAAAGAGAGTAAAAGAAAACACTGTAAATACTGTTATCAAAATAGATGAGTATATTCTACACTCTGTGAGAAAAAAATATGAAGAAATAATCTTTGCCACAGCTCTTAGCTGAGATTGGAGGAAGAATGATTTGGTGTCGCTATGTTGGGGTCCATGAAACTTAGTGCTTAGCAGGAAGCAGAGATCAACTTTTCTCAAAATTACGGAGCCTTGACCACGGCTCCTCCGGCCTGCAAAGAAGGTCTGGCTGCTCCTCAGCAGCACCTCACAGAGACCCCTCTCTGCGAACAGGCAGTGTTTTCATTCCTTTCTACAGTGAGCCCACTGTGTTTTCCCAAACTTCTCTGTTTAAGGTAGGAGGGCACGAAGGAGGTGAAGACTTCTTCTTAATCACATTCAGTGTACTAATCAACTTGAATGTATAGTGCAAAAATCCCCAGTTTCTCATCACAAACACAGAATACTAATCTGAGTATAAGCAAATGTTTCTGAGGTGATTGTTATTAGAGATATATATGGTGTAAGGGAGATGATTGTGCACGTTTCCTGATGTGCTGGAGCCAGACAAAAATTCTGTGTGAATGCTTAAGAACTCCCACATCTATCTTGTTTGTATAAAATGATGTCTTGTTAATTGGCATTACCTTCTTTTTAAGTATTTGAAATGGGAGCATACCACTCCTTAATTATTACAAATGAAGTTTCTGTTCATTAAGCATGTTATTAATATTTTCCTTTTCTTTTCACCTATTACTTCCTACCAAATATTTTCCACCTTGAAATTTTGTTCAAGCTATACACTTTAAAATTACAAGCAAATTTTTGTGTACTTAATGTTCCATATTAAACAAGTGGAATTTAAATTCTCATTTCCTTGATGTTCTGTTTTATGTTAAACAAATTGAGGATTATGCATTGATGGTATAAATATACATATAATCACTTCTTTAATTATGCTTATGATTGCTGCCTAACTTCGTAATACATTCCTACAGTTACTGCAGAACTAAAAGATTTTAATTTTCAAAATGTTTTTCACAATATTAATTCTCTTTCATTTCAGGGCTTTCTATTAAGCATATTTAAGAAAAGATCTATAATGGCCTTGACATTTACTTATCTGCATATTTATTGATTTTTTTCTGTTTTCTTTAATGTTCTTTTAATGACAATTTTTAAGCTGTCTGAAGGATGGAAATGTAATCTAGAAATAGTATTTAATATGTCTTCTGTTCTGTAAATACGGGAAGAGGGGACTTGCAGTGTCATAATGATTGTTTCTCTGTACCACAATGAAAAGATTTAATACTTAATACAAAAAAAAACTTGATAGAAAAGCATAATCAGATTTTCAAACCTGATAAAGGTCACCACCTAAGGGTGCTCGTTTCCTATCCCCCTTGTCTGTCAGTTCTGAACTGAGCTAAGTGATTTTCAACCCGGAAAACTCCAGTCATCCCATAAGCCGTGGCAACACGCGTTTCAAGTTTCTGTGCATTATGTATAAGGCCCGTGCCTTGGCAGAGCAGCACCACGGTCCCTCTCCTGAGGCATCAGGCACCCACTGCCGGGCTCAGCTGTGGGTGGAGGGCGGGAGGGGGACAGGCTGTGGAACAGGAGGTGTTAAAGGGAGGCAAGGCCACTCTGGGAGGGGGTGGATGGGGGCGGTGCTGGTTCCTCAAAGAGAGAGGGCTTCTGAGCCTACTGCTGCAAGGGGCTGAGGGCTACAGAGGAGAAGCAGGTCTCAAAGAAGAAGGCTTGGTGATGGAGCTGAGCTGCGATGTAGCAGATATGATGAATCTTAACCGACCGTATCTCAGTTAAGGTGTGCTGGACAATAAATTTTAGCCTGCTATGGCTAGCAGGTGCTTAGCTGTGCTGCAGGATGCTGTTAGTCCCAAAAGGAAGAGCTAATAGTTGCGTAGGTAGAACCACATCCTTCTTGGCTTGTTTTCCCTTGGAAAGCCAGAGCTGGCCAGCTGCCAGCTGAGTGGCTGGGAGTGCAGTGGGTTGAGATGGCTGAGCTGACTTGCCTGCTGGCTGTTGCTGAAGGGGTAGCACTGCATCCTCCCCTTCTCCTGGCTGTGCATTTCCCCTGCTTCTGCTTTGTTGGTTGGTGCTTCTCTGACCTCTTTCTGAGCCAATTCAGTTCATTAAACCACTGGCAAACTAACCCAACCAAAAAAGCAAATAGCTTTCCGCTGGATTAATGAGTCGGTTTACTGAGGGGTCAGATATGTGCCAGAGTGCTGGAATGTGAGGGAGAGGAGAATGGGACTGCTCCGTTTGGCATCACAAAGCTGTTAAGTCTGCTCAGTTGCTCCTGAAGTACACCCTTCGGACCGCAGTGTGACAATGCAGATAAGGCCCATCAAAAGGCTAACCCCTGCTGAAAGGGATGTTCCCACTTCCTTCCTCCTCAGCCTGGCTTTGTGCTTCTCCTGGCACTAATGCTTATTTAATCCTACCACCAGCTAGTTTGGAGGAGATTACTGCATTCTTTTGTTTGTTGGGGTGGCTTTCTAACCTACTTGCTGAGGGGTCAGATGGTGGTAGGGAACTAGTGGGAATGCGTGGCTGGACTTCCCCTTAGCACGTCAGTTAGCCTTTGAATTGCCTTAATGGCTTTGTTAGGCTGCACTCTGTGGTTCTGTTGGCTAATTATTGGAAGCAGCTGAACCCCAGAGAAAGATGAAAGCAAAGCCCTGCAGGCTCAAAGGAACTGTCAGCGTGTAGGCACTGACAACTGATGAAGACTTGGATGGTTCTCCAGCCAGGCTGAGGAGTTTCAAGTGAGAAAAACTCTCACCTGGGTGACTGAAAGCTAGTAGGAGGAGGTCAGCAGAAATGACAGCTGCTGTAATGGATAAGACTGGCTTCATCACCAGCCAGCAGTTGTGTGGTAGCAATAGCTCACTTAAGTGATATATGATTTGTAAAGCTGAGCTTACTACAAGTATATGTGTATACACATTCATACGGGCTTACAAGAAACCCAGTGACCAGAGTCACAAACCTCAGTGGGTTTCAGCATTTGAAAGCTGCAAATATGCATGATCAGTGAAACTATAATAAGTCTCACCTTTGTTGAAGTGGATGTGGAAATACAGCTCAACAACTGGGAGCTTACTTTCTAACTTAAATTTGATTCCAGACTGCTCTTCGGTCAAGGCATCTATGTTTAAATTATTTGACTATAAATGAAGAAAAGCCTCATGCATTTTGAATCTCCTGCATTCAAGATCCAGGTGGGGCCATGAACTGTGCTGAGCTTGTGTTCACTTAAGTTCTGGTTGGGGTTTATGCCAAAGGCAGTGTGTGTGTGTTTGTTTTTTTTTTTTAATGGGGGAAAACTACCTTGTTACAACTTGGTTCACACCTTGTCTCACAAAGTCAGAGATAAATTCACAAAACTTTATGTACTAGTCTTTCCCAGATACACCTTCTGCTTCTAAGAGCACCTAACTTCTTTTCCCTGAGGACTTTTTTCTCCTCTGTTCTTCCACTGCATAACCCTGGAAGTTTTGTGTCTTAGATTGGGCAGACCTACATTCAGCCATTCATCCTGATCATATAATAATGGGCAAACTTAAAGAATCAGGTGTATCTAGCACATGGATTAAATGTGGTCTTGATAGCACATGGAGTAAATGTGGTCTTGAGTTTCTTTTTATCTCTGCCAATTGTTTATAAAACACTTGTTATTAGTGATTCTAACAGTGGATAAGATTTCAGATAATTTGTAGTAAGGCTATAGATTACAATATGCAGATTCTTCACTAGATAAGTTACTATGGGACAGAGTAGTTCTCCATACTTAGTCTGAGAGGACTGGCTTTTAAAAAGAGAAGCTTAGCCTGGTGAGCAGCAGCTCTGCAAAGAAGCTCCTGACAGCACAGGGCCCACTTCTGCTCTTGCAGGCTTGCAGTTCACTGTAGAATGGATGAGCGAGATTGAACTGCTGACCTGAAGCAACTAGCAAGTGTTTTTTTCAGACTTGTGAGCATGCCAAGCCTAGAAAATAGAAGTATTGCATGTTAACTTTGGATTAATTACTTTCTTAGGATCCTGGAACGGTAAAACTCTTAATAACTCTGCTGTAGGACAGACTTGCCACTCTGACTACAGAAGACAGACTTGATAACAAGCACTGAAGTAAGTAAGCAGGCCAAGCACACCACAAGAGGGTGTTAGAAGATTCTTGTGGCAATATTCATGTTAATTTTTGAGACAGATGTATTGGGGGTGGATGTTCTGGGAATAGGTTAATTTACATAGAATTCAGGTAAGACCCATAATGAGGATAGATATGCAGAAAATAAAAGCAGAGCTAAAGTGGTTCACTTGGTTGCCACTCTGGCATGCACAATCCATACAGACTTAAATTATTAACATGTTCAATGTCCCTGTATCCAGTGCATTTACAGAGCCTTACACATTGATTATTTTTGCAGTGAATTAATTTGAATTCAATTGGTTCTTTTACAATGCACCTTGGTTTAGGTATAGGTTGATGTTGTGGTTCTGAGCCATAAGTGCCCTTCAGGTAGTGCTACATGGTGAAAAATGAATGTATTTATGGCACATGCAGCAATATATGGCAAGTGTTTTTCAGATTTACTGAGACTGAGCATGATGATAAAATATAAATTTTAAAAAACAAAGATTTGTGCTTTGGCTAGCTATCAGTATAACACAAGTAATTATATACTTGGAAACTAGGAAAGCAGTTTTAACCTCTACAGAATTAGCCTTGGTTTGGAAGCTACTTTTTGCATGCTTCTTGACCCATGTATGATTTATCATCTTTTATCTTGAAATTTAATTGATGTGATGTTGGAAAGGTTTGACTGTCAACACAGGACAAGAATTACAAAAGGAGTGACACTACTGCTATCAAAATTGAGTTTCAAAATGTGAGTGACTAGTGAAGATTTCAAATCTCTCCCCCAAAAGGCACATTTGCATACTTTCAAAAGTACCTAAATGACCTGAAGCTTCAATCCTGCTACTTTCTACTAGGTTTATGCTTCTGGAAGTGTTACCAGTCTCCATAACAGAAGCATGAGAAGTGCTCTTGCTCCAATGGCAGTAAAGGATGTGGTTATTTTATGGTACAAATTGCAGTTTCTGAAACCTGCAAAGGTGATGTATGCTTTTCATCAGTGGGGAGAGGAGATGATGGGTGAACCCTTGCCAATGCAGCTCACAATAGAACTAGAATGATTCCAGAAATACAAGATGTAGAACCTTCAAGTCTTCCCCAAACTTCTGTGACATGCAGACTGTCAAGTAAGTTGCTGGAAAGCATAGTGCTTTCCTGTGTTTCAGCAAACACTTGGCAATTAAAATGTATCAAACGGTTTAAAATGTGGACCTAGCACATGGGTCTGATGATTGTCAGAACTCTCTTTTATTCAGACCTAAAATATATTAATATTTCTTGGATAGGTATGATGGTCATTTATTTCAGCATCCTTTGGTTTACCTTTTATACTGTTCCCATGAGAGCAATATACTTGCCACATAATAATAAAGCTGATTTCTTTAAAAAAAAAAAGAAGAAAAAAATGGCATTGCTATTTTCAAGGTAGTAAAGTGTTTGCATATATTATCTGTGAATCACCAGGGAAAACCTGGGTGAAATAATTCATGTGCTGGAATCTAGAAAGGAATAAAGCTACTGTGGACAGGAAAGCAAAAAACTGGGCCATAAGAATGTGGCAAATAAAAATGTTGGAGGAAAAATAAATGCATCTTGGTAGATGCATATATGTTTTTCAGAGTTCATATTCAAACTTTGCAAATAATTGATTTTCAGGTTATCATTAAAAATTCAAATTCAAGTACATTTTATTCAATGGCCAATGTGATTAAATTTTCCTTTCAAAAAGAAAAGGAAAAAAGTTTTGGAAAAGAGTTAACTGTGTTTATTAAGACTTCCAGAATGTATGTTTCGGCACACTTGCAGACTTGATTCTACTACAGGAAGAGATACTTTCCCTTTTGCTTTGTAGCCCAGTAATTATATCACTTCTGAAGTGATAAATGTCTGATAAAATTCCTGTAAGTGGGTACTAACTGTAGCTCTTGAAAGTGATGGAGACTTTGAATTTTTATTTCAGGGCCAGCAAATACCTGTCTACATGACTTCCCAAAGAAAAGATTGACAGGTATTCAGGACACCTCTATGGTCTGATGACTTGGGTAGCCTGTCCCATGAGGCCTGTTTTGTTTCAGACTTGCTGCTCTGAATAGAGTGTGCTGTTTAATTGCATGTTTCCCACTTTCAAAGGGAAAACTTGGTTGTGAAGAGGAAAAGGTTTGGAGGGAAGGGTATGAATATGAGGAATCTTTTCAGTCTTTTCTGATGAAGCTGTACCCTTTTTCTAAAGCACACATTGAAGTTGGACCTAGAAGCTAGATTACACCTGTTTCAAATAATTGATTAATGATCTCAAGCATTCTACAACTTGTTTCTTAACAAATTATATGACAGTAGGGAAAAAAGCCTCTTTCGATGCCAATTGATTTTCAGTCTAGGCCCTAATTTCCTTAGTTTAAGTACTTGAGGCAAAATAGTGAATCAGACCACCTCAATGTCTTTTCTCACTTTTATTCTGTTGAAACTATCAACGAGTCATTTGGAGTTTTGTCTCACTGCAGTGAAACAGCGTACTGCCATGGTGTAATGGTGAAATTGGTGATGCTCTGATTTCAGCATAATCGCAGTAGTGCACAGCATTAAAGAAAAAAAAATGTTCCCTGTACAGTCTGTCCAGCTGAATTTTAGTGGGTGCTAGGTCGGGCCTGTGGACATAATGGGAGCCCTACAGAGACTGAAGTCCAGTGAGTTTTGGCTGTTCCTTTGGGGAGAGTTGCTGGCTTCTTTCTGGTGCCTGAAAGCTTGGACAGCAATCAGAGAGCCTCCTAGTAGTTTAATTGCAAGTTGCTAGTGTCGTCTTTTTGAATAGGTGGTCATACTAAATGTGGTGTTATTTTTATGCATTTTTAAAAAAAAACCAAATCTACCTATAAGTGAATGCTTTCTTCAGTCTGACAACTTGAATATTTCAAAAAGACTTCTGGTTTGAAACAGAATAAACTTTTACACTTAGGCCTATCATTTTCAGAATACCTTGCCTGAAGTTGTTCTTAAAAATGGTTATTTTTACAAAATCATATTCAAAGAAACAAACTTTTCAAAAGGCATTTTGATGTTTAGGGGAGGGAAGTGATAGTGGCAAGTAAATATTTTTCAGTATCTGTAGCTGAATGATTGATATGAACATTCACGGAAAACATCTACTTCAATGATTTTTCTTCAGAAAATAAATTTTTGGAAAAAAACCCCAACAGATTATTTCCTGGCATCATTATATATAAAAAGCCAGATCACGTGTGTTCATTATGCTCATATATAGATTTTCTTTTTATTGTTCTATTTTTGTTCTGAAGTGTCATATTTGGGAAAAATATTTGGCTAATTAAGAGTACCTTGCAGGGTAACTTTATTTCAGGTGGATACTTTATGTATTAGAGTTATAATTTATTGTGTAGGATGTGTTTGTTGTTATAAAGCGAGGTAGCTGCCAGCATATATATTACTTACACATATTTCTTTTTAAAAGAGTAACACTTGTAAATACTTCCACTTTCTTAGAATGTTTTCTCTTGTCCTAGAAATTGCAGCAACTTGTCAATTGCTTGCAAAAATTATGCTGAAGTTCACTTGTAATTAAATTTTCTACTATAATTCTGCAAAATAGTGAGATGTCAAGTTATATTTGTATTCTCAACTCAGTTTTTGTTTGCTTGTTTGAAGGAGAAATGACTCTTGTCTGTGAACAAATTTACTTCAAGTAGCCACTTACATGTGTAAACTTAATTGTTTTGTACATAGAAAAGAGTGAAGAATGCCAGCCTTCATACTTGAATGGCAGTACTAAAATTGTTTGATATTGAAGTGGTCACTTAAACTGAGCATAAAAAGCTGATATGGAGGTGTCAATTCAGTCAAACAATCAACCACTTGCTTAACTTCCAGCAAGTGTTAGTAATTTTTTCTGTTCAGCAAATATGAGCTTACTGGATGAATTTAATAGGATTTCAGATTAGTTATGCTCTAAATAGTCTTCAAGGAGAAACAGTTCAGAAATTTAGTTACTTGCATGATGAGTTGGTCTATGTGAAGATTCTCTTATCGGTGGATGATAGTTTTGTAAATGTTATGGAAACACAAGTATGGCTTGAAATTATAAATGAATATCATGTCAAAACAAGCTTGAATAATGGAATGATGACATGGGGCATCTTGTAAGAGATCCCAATGAATATCCTTAAAAGAGCTTCATTTCCTACAGGCCAGAAATACTTCCGTGCCACATTGTATACACCCCTAAAACTTCCAAACCACAACTCAGTTCTTTGGTTTACAAATGGAGACAGACTACTTTGGTGGTTTCCCAGCCAATGAGCAATCTCTGCCCTGCCCATCTGTCCCCAATCCCCGTAACTGCAAAAGCCTGCTGCTTTCCTGAGGTCAGATTCAGCAATGGGGGGAGAGGGGGGAGGATACAGTGTGGGCCTCTTTCAGTGAGCAGAAAGAACTAAAAACAAAACCACCAACATAAACCCAGCGAATTAAAGCACCAGAAGATGCCTAAATCAAGGCTTTTAGGATTTGGGGAAACAACATCCAGTTGACTACCTCAGGTTTAAAGGCTTTGAGCTTTGCGCTCTCTGCCACGGAGCTCAGTCCACAAATGGCAGGGTGTTGTGCGGCTGTTTGAGCCTCAGTGCTTCAAACCCTGGAAGCCTGAAGATGTATTCTAAGTAAGAAATCCCTGCTTTCCCAGAGGAGTCTGGAAATATTAAGGTTGACATTTTAAAATGAGCCAATGAGGATTTTTGGGCTGTCCCTGCAGAGTTAAGGAGCTGAGAAAGCAAACTTCTCCTCTTTTACAGAAAAAATTACTCAAAAACATTTTTATTTCTCTTAAATGGAAAGTTTTAAGAATTTTAATTCTGCAGGGAATTCCAAAATATTTGTTTTCTGATTTGTAATGAAAAAATATTTAGAATTTCTCAGCAACGGTGATCCTAGGTCTGGGTGTTTTCTGTAGCTGTATCTCAACTCCAAATCTGGACAAGAAGCAGGCTTGAAACTACATTTCTGAGTTCCACCATCCCTTTTTTTCTCCATAGTCTGGTTTGCAAGTAAGTGAACATCTATGCTTGTGAGCCAGCTTTACTATTTACTGATAAGGAAAGAAGAGACTTGACAGGACAAATCTGAAGACAGCACAGGATCAAAATTTTCTGATGTTTCAACTAAATGTTTCTTAGCCTCTTGGTTAAGAAAGTTTTTCATAGCAGTGCTGTGAGACACTAGAAAAAGTTAAACATACTTGAGGTTCAAAAGTTTGAGAATTGCTCTTCCATTTAAAGTAGTAGAAATATCTGTTAAATAAAGTTTCTGCTCTTATAAAACACTTAGTAAGAATGCAACCCTGAGTATATCTAAAAACTAATATTTGACCACTTTGTTTATGCCATTTTTATTGTTTTAATACCATAATAGAAAAAACAGTTTATATTACTGCTGCAGCTTTAGCTGTACTTTAAGTGAAAATTATAAATTTTAAATGAACAATCTATTGCTTGAATTTCTGTTTTAAAAAATTACAAAAGGGTCCATTATAATATCTCCTCCCTCCAAATTGGGTCTTTCTCAACATATAAAAATCTAGGGGGCTAGATTGTTACTAAAACAAATCAAGTCATGGTTCATTCTAGAGGAGGTTTTTAGCTGATGAACCTAACAGTGCAATGGTTTGCATAAGACTTTGTTGTTGTTGCAGCACAGTAGGCTTGATTATGTGTTACAGGTGTAAGCTCTCTGTGCCAAGAAATTGTACAAGCAAATCTGCCAGTTCTGTCTGTTGGTTCAGAGCTATTTAGAAGATTCAATGTGATACACCTTTGAGTGCCATTTCTGTAAACAGGAAAATACTTAATGTCAGTAGATGGTGCTCGAGAGTATATAGTTTATTTCCTAGGTTTTTGTAAAGCTGGCTTAACTTCTGCTGTGCCCAGAAAATGGCTTCCTTTGTGCAATACTCTCAGAAATGTGCAGAGATTTGATTTACTTACTTGAAAATTTCTTTCTATGGAGATTTCTACTTTTAAGGGGTTTGCTGAATGCTTCTATTAAGTCTGTTTTGTTCATTGTATGCTGTATTTGAAATGGAACCACATATTTGTAGGTGTGGCCATAGTACTAAAGCCAAGCTTGACTGAATCTGATCAGGTGCTTTGTGTTGATTGAAATGAAATTTCCTTTTGTAAAATCAGTATTTAGATGTCTTAAGAGCAGATGGTTTATTCTCTTACCTTGCCTTGAGGCCTTCTTATCTGTTGTGGTTGGAGGTACCTAATTTAACAATTTACTACACTTTGGAAACATATTTTCACAATGATAGAAATGAATATAATATGAGAAAATCCATAGAATATTCCTAAAGAGTCTATTAATGGATTAAAAATGGGGATTAGGGGCCCGATGAACTCATTGGGAAATAGGAGGTATTAATATTTGACAGACAGTCTTCTCCACAGTACATTTAAAGAAATTTGCATTAAACATTTAAAAAAATATTAATAGAGAGTATTTTGTTGAAAATGAATGAGATGAAAAGTAAACTGAACCAAGTTCATTTAACAGCCACAATTTAAGGCTCTAACTGTATGCTTAGTTATGTCTGATTGTCATGTTGCAACATAGTAAGGACCCTAATCTGTCCATAACTGCATGTGAAATACTGTGTGATAGCTGTTATCCTAGAACAGGTACTGTTCCCATAGTCCACAGAGGGTTTTAAGAATGGATATCCTAAAAGAATTTGTGTTTTTCAGAGGCATTGATTACTCTCCTGGATATTCAAAACCAAAATTCTAAAAGCAAGCCAAGTGTTCTACATTCGCAAATTTCTACTAGGGGGAGAGGGGGAGCAATTACTTTCTAAATTCTATATTGCTCTCCATAATTAGTGTTCAGCTTTTAGAACCTTTTGAGAGTGTCACAAGACTTTTTTCTTTCCAATTTGTTTTTTCATGATAATTTAGAAAATGTACATAGATGTGAAATCTCATGGGATCATGTTGCTTTTTGGTGGAAACAAAAAATGCAAAAGTTGTAAGCAGTTTTCTTTTGAGGCTTGTGAAGAAAGATAAAAAAATGGAATTTGGCTTTAGTATTTTCCAGAGTACTGTAACTCAGAGTTTTCTCATGCTCTTTGTCCAGCTGATGAAGTGAAGACATGGCAGGGTAGATGATTAAATATTCATGTCTGTTAACAAAGCAGATATTCTGGATCACATATTAAGTTTGTGAAAATGACTAAAATTTTTGACTGCGGTGAAGCTATCTCAGTGGCATCAGCTGAAAATCCAGTCCTCTAAGTTTATATTATATTGCTTACTACTTATCTTAAAATTCTGGAGAGTGTTTTGGGAAATGGTAGTGGTGCTTCTCAGTCTAGATTCATATTACTGTGTCATAGGTATTCATTTAGAACAATAACACAAAAGTAGGAATGCTTCATGCTGCAACCGCGGAGTTAGAGTATACAATTTTTTTTGTTGTTGTTTAGAGTGAACATTTAAAAATCTACTTTTCTTGATGTTTAACACCCTGTAATTTTAAGTGGTTCCCTTTTCCTAACTTTTGCCAATGATAATTTTCATTAAGAGGCATGAAGGTTAGGTTTTTTTTTGTTTGAAATAATGTTAACAGTTTACACCCTTCTGCCCCAATAGAGAGAGAAAGAAGGATCTGTCCTTCAGTCTGTTCATGGTATAGTTAAAAAAAAAAGAAAAGTATAAACACTGAATTCCTGAGCTTGCTGTGAGATGGAAGGTCATTAACAGGGCACTTGAGCAGATTGGTATTACAGTCAATTGAGACGCTGAAACATCCTAAATGGCCTAATGCAGCAACTAAGTGCTTCTTAAATTCCAGGACTTTTACTTGAGCAGAGCATTCTTGACCAAAGTGAATTTCCATTTCCTTTAGTAAATGCTGTTTTTATATAGTCATAGTTGAAGAGGCAACATAGTGTAAACACAACAGTCTGATTCTATCTCCACAGCAGCACTAAGCTAATTTGTCAAGTTATAAACATGAAATCTGAGTCTCAGCTAAATATATATTGTTACACATTGAATTAATAGAAATGGCAGGAGTTTGTGTGTTAGTATATACATACACTGTAGCCCCATCAGACTAATCAGCATGCAAATTAGAATGGTTTCTTCCTTTAGGAAGCTGAAGTTTTACCAGTGTCCAATCAATTCAGCATTATAGAAAGGATAAATTAGATTTCACTTAAGTTCTTTATGTTCTGGAAGTAAATTTGTCAAGAAAGAAGGAAAGGGAGGGAAATACATGGTATTTGATTTTGTTTATAGCTGTCCTAGTAATAAATTGTCTTTAGATCTAGCAGTACTTTGTAGGTGAGTGCCAAGTTGTTTAGGTAAACACTAAGCTTTTGTTTGTGGTTCTGTCTGTCTCATTCAAAAGTTGTGAGAACTTTATTTGAGGGACAATACAGAAAACACCTCCCTGTGTGTAAATTCCTAGATGAAAGGTGGTATCTGCATGGTTCTTCATACTAAATATAAGGGCCTCCTGCAGTTTTAATTGGAGACTACAGATGGAAGAAAAGGGCATCTAATCTAGAAAAAAAAAATCAACAGAAGCTATTTTAGCAAGATTTTGTGGACAGATCAGATCAAATGCAGCAGCTGAGTGATAACAATAGTGGTCTGAAGGTTTCAGAATGCTAGCACTCTATTTGGCAACACTGTATGTAGTTGCACTCTTGCATAGGAATCATATTTCGATCAATTAAAAATATGTTCTTCTGAAAGTTTAAAGAGTTTGTGAACCACTTTGAAAAAATATCCTAAAGTAGGTCTAAGGTGTGTAGCAGATGATATTTGCAGAATCTTCCTGTAGCTTTTTGCTGTTGCTATCTCATCCCTCTACCCAAGGTTATCACCTTTGTAACAGAAGACAACAGAGAATACATGGCTATGCCCCAGCTGCTCCAGTTTACTATCCAGCACCTTAATTTAAACACTTTTTGAGACTGGACTTGCATTGAGATACCAGGCTGTGATTTGGAGTTGCTGAGTGAGCAGCATATGCTCCCTTTTGCTGACTGTGTGATCGACAGCCATCTCAGCAGAGGGGTAAATATCAAACATCTGGGAAAGAGGAGGAGGGCAGGTGTATCTTAGTGTCAGTTGTTTGCCTACTTGCACAAGTCAGAGATCTTATTCAAAGTTTCATGAATTACCTCTTACATGTCTGACAGATTCCCAAGTTGTATTTTGTGGGGTTATGTACCACTTAGTGAATGAGTGCAACTATGATCTGTTCTTTCCTTCCAAGTGAAACTTTCACAATTTTTTCCTAATTTCAACAAACGGGTTCTAAATTAAGTGGGCTTCCCTTTTCCACGTCTGCTCTCCCAAGATCTGTTGCTGTTATAGTCTTGACAAGCACGGCTTAAAGAATTTGAAAGATGAAAGGCTCTCATGCTTTAAGGACCAAAGCACAAATTCAGTGATGCAACATATGGCTGCAGATAAGAGCAATACATTTGAGCAGGATCTTACTGAGGAGGGCACACTAAACCACTACTTCTAGGTATATCAGTGAGCAGCCTTGACAGACCTGAGTGCATCACTGAATTTTTCTGTCGCTGGATGGTAAGTTTTGACTACTTAGCTGAATAATCTGACAGTGAGCGCATTTTCAAACTAGTAAAACCAAAAACCAGTTTCAGTTAACTTTGCCTTTTCTTTAATAGCTTGATATTCTGAGGTATTGACTTCTAAAGATTCTTTTCTAGCTTTTAGTTTTGCACACTTGTCTATATGACTGTTTGGATACTACAAATTATGATCTCAGTTTCTCAGACTGATATACTAGCCATCATTTGACCTTTCAAAAGCAGTGTTTCTTCTGGGAAGTCAGAGACAGAATGTGTTTGTATGCATGGCGAGTCCGATGTGCACTTGAAACACTGGATTTATGGCACGAAAATGCATCAGTCATTTGTGCAGTGAATCTACATCAGAGATGCATCAGATCTACCGTGTCTTTAAAACAGAATAAAGTGATGCATGCCCAGTGATCCCTTGCTCTGCTTTTTGGACATGTGAAAATTTGACCAGAGCAGCTTGGACATTTGGCAGGAAGCGGAATGCTGGAAATACTAAAGAAATGTACAAAATGCAAGTGTGTAGTAAATGATATCTGAAAAGCATAAGTTCAGACTTTTTTTTTTTTTTGTCATTCAGCTCTTGTATGGGATTGATTTCACAGATAAAATTAGAATCCTGCATAATGTGTTTGTGATTGTACCTGTGTAAAATTTCTGGACACTTATAAAAAAAGATATGATTTTTGAAATTTATTTAGTTTTGGCTGTTCACTAAAAGCTGAGGGAGGAAAGATAGATGTCCAGAGTAGGCAACATTCTATGCTACAACAGGAAAAACTCCTTATTATACTTATTTTGTCTTCCTCTAACAGTGGGAGAAAGTCTGTGGAGGAAGAGGAGTTGTTTTGCAAGATATCTCTCAAATCGACAGCCAAATCTGAGGATGGTACCTTTATTTGCTGTTTACTAGCATTTTGCAGATTGTATATCTTGAGTCTAATCCTATATTAAAGTTGGTCTCAGATCACATAGGGTTACTTGCTTATTATGGCACAAGATTCATTTCTCAGAGGATCTCATTTCAACTATCATGTAACGTGCTGCTTATCTATTGATCTTTTGAACTTTCAGGTCTCCGCATTTGTTCCTCTACTGTGGCTTTGGAGCCACCTATTAAAGCTGTAATAGCATAGTTTACTGCTAATAATAGTTTGGTATCTTCAGTAATAGATGATATGCCTTAAAGAAACATTTTGTTCACCTAGTAGTTTCTCTTATGTCTTTTACTTTATGTATTTTACTTTACGTATCTTTAAACCAGTAGATACTGCACATGGTTTTGCTTAAAATTCTGTTTGAATAAGCACTTCAGGAGTTGAAAAAATACTTAATAAATAAATAAAAACTATAAATATAAATACTTAATAAAATCTTGAGTATCACTGCATGTCAATGGAAGTATTCCCACTAGCCTTAAAATATGGTTCCTGAACCACTAATAAGCTGCCTTATGACGAGAAAATAGGTGGAAAAGAAAAGCTGGTGAAAAAAAAAGCTGGTGGAAAAACTGGTGAATACATTTTTGAGATAGATCATATGTAAACATTTTAAAAGATTATTAAATGTCTTGACTATAACTTCTTACAGTTATTCTTAAGAGACAAGTAATTTCTGGATTGCTAGTTCTAAACAAGGCAGGGAGGAAGGCAGACTTTAGTTCATCTGACAACAACAGTGTTTTCAAACTCTAACAGTAAAATAAATAAATTTTCACAGATTACTTTAAATCCCAAACCAAATTTCCCTTGGATATCCTTTCTACTAAACATGGTTGAAAAAGTACAAAATCTAGTATTCAATACAAAGACCAACCTGCTTTTTGGCTAGTTGTATAAGCAATTGAAAATGTTAATTTCGAATGTGCGTGTATTATACTTATCAGTAATTTTAAAAAAGAAACATGAACAAAAAGTATTTAAGAGCAATGTATTTTCTTCAAACCTGACTAGTTAATTTTCAGTAACTTGTTCATTATTGCCTGTATGTAGCACAGATGACTCAAAAGGGTGCTTAATCTGTATATGATTAACATTTTACTGCGGTGTGTTTCTATAAGGAGAGATAAGAAACAGCTGTGGAAGGGTAGAAGGGCCCGTTCCCTTCTGATAGATGCAAGTTGCTTCTTATCAGGAAGCACGCTGCTGTCAAGTTTTTTAGGGAAACTTTGTGGTTTATTCTTTGAAGAAAACTTTGCTTTTGTTTTGTAATGGGAAAGAGACAAAACATTTGAGGAGGCTCCTTTGACTACATCATTACTACAAAGCAAGTGAACTTTTTTCCTACTGGGTGATAAACTCATGTGGAGAGTAGTCGTAGCCAGTTCCAGGAAGACAACTAACGAAATCATTGCTATTAATTGACTCCCAGCTCATCTCATCTATTTCTCTATATAGTGAAATTAGAACCCTGTCTGTAAATAATTTTTGTCATGATGTAGGTAATGTGTATTAGGTTGAGGTTGCAAAAAAAAATTACATGTTCATTTTTTATCTCTAATTGACTTTCTAATTATGTAATCCTTAAAGCAAAGTAGAACAAATGTGTGACTGCCAACTCACTGGACAAGGTTACTACAAGGAGTAGTATCTATCTCCTCTTATACAGCACATAGTGCCTGGTGTAGTGATTACACCTCTAGTTTTAGAATAGATCAAAACATAACTATAACATTACTTCTCATGTATGATATTAGGTAATGCAACCACTTTAAAAAAAAAAAAAACCAAAACACAACTTAGTAGTTTCATTGAACAAAAAGACTTTCATTGAACCAAAACACTAATAAGGCAAAATGAACAATTGTTTAAAATTAAGCACTAATTTAAATTCTGTAAAAGACAAGTGTGTGCTATCTTGTTTGGAATCAGAACATAATTTAGTTTTATTGGTATAGGAATGAGTATATTTAAGATTAACTATCCCTGCTTCATTTTTTGTATTATAAAATTTTTCACTAATCTGAATGAAATACTACTAATATTCCTATTCAATTAAATCTAGGATGAAAAATCTGCCTTCGAGATTGTCTAGTAGATCTCTGTCCTTCATTATTTGTTATAGTTACCAAAATCCAAATGTACGTTTCAAGACTTGAAAAAACACCAAAAACACTTGAAAAAACACTAGAAACTTAATAGGTTTTTTGGGAGGTGGAGAATTCAGTGCTATTAAGTTTATCTCTTTAGAACATACAAAAAAAAAAAAGAACTGAGAAAGTCTATTTTATTTTTGTGTGGATGGAAGCATTATTCATCAAAAGTTATGGGACACCCAATTTCTATGGAAATTGTGTGACTTTGAGACGGGATTGAACAATTTAAAGCAAATCAATTGGAATAAATAGAATCACAGAATGGTGTAGGTTGGAAGGGACCTCTGGAGGTCATCTTGTCCAACTGCCCTGCTCAAGCAGGGCCACCTAGAGCTGGTTGCCCAGGACCAAGTCTTGATGCCTTTTGAATATCTCCAAGGGGCAAGACTCCACAACTTCCCTGGGCAACCTGTGCCAGTGCTCAGTCATCCTCACAGTAAAAAAGCATTCCCTGATCTTCAGAGGGACCCTCCTGTGTTTCAGTTTGTGCTCTTTGCCTCTTGTCCTGTCACAGGACACCATTGAAAAGTGCCTGGCTCTGTCTTCTTTGCACCTTCCCATTAGGTATTGATATGCATTGATAAGATCCCTGAAAGAAATTAGATAAATTAAATGGGGAAATTAATCTAGTAATTAAAAAGATAAACATATATCAATTTCTTGCTCTATTGAAGATAAATTTATGAACTGATTTAAAGCCTTATTTCTGTTCTGAAAGCTTCCTAGAATATAGTCCTATTGTTTCTACCACTCTTAATTATTCTTCTACTATATTTATAAAATGTGGATTATAGTAACAAATCTAGTGTCAACAAAGCTGTTTTTGTGCTGTATTTCCCAACAGCACATCAAGAATAAACACTATGCAATTGACGAAATAGAATGCTTATGTATCATAAAACCATTTGGTCTGTATTCCTTCCTACCTTAGCGTCCCTGAAATCAGACTGAAGTCATTAGACTGGTGAGCACATAGCCTTCCTGAAATCAAGGGTGTCATTTCTGTATTCACTTAACTCTTGTTGGACCTTTAGAAAGTGACTTCAATGGCTGGCTGAAGACTAAAAAAGAGTAGAACTGGTAAAAAAATGTACATTTGAAAACATTTAAATAGGACATACACTGAGCAAACTGTTCCTAAGTGAATTATTAATTTAGCAAATTTTCCTTTCTCCCAAGCCCACATAGATCCTGCCAGGAATATCCATGAATAGACTTTAAGTAGTTCATTATTTTAAATTTAATTTCAAGACTTTCAAGAGTGTCATGTACATATATCAGACTGCTGTAAATTTACTGGCTGCTTGGAATGTGGAAGCCTCTGCCATCTCTGAGAGGTTAAGACATTTTTATGTTCTTCCAAACCTAGTCTGCCTTGGAGGCTGGAAAATCATCATTTTAGTGGTCCAGGTGGAAGGCTCATCTTAAAGGCAAAAGCCTTACTTTGTCTATTTTGACTATTTAAATCTTGTCTTAAATATTTATGGCATATCCTGGTGCACCCAAGAAGATGTAACTTGCTAAGTCTTGGGCTTCTGCTAGAGACGCCTTCTTGATTAGGCTCTCTTCCTCTTTTTTTTCCCCTCTATCCATATCTTTTCTTCACTCCAAGGCCTTTGAAGAATTAATTGGGATTTTTTGCCACTGTGACACAGATCTTCCTGTGGCGAAAATCAGTTTTTCATGATCCTTTGAGGGCTCATGGCTTCTTACAAAACATATATAAGGTCCTAATGTTAACCCTTTATCTATTTGCAATTCTGAGTAGTAGCTGTTTCATCTCTAGGGTATCGTTCTTCCTGTTGGCACCACTAAAACATGAATGAAAGAAGAATAAAGGGTAAAGAGCTTTAATAAAGGGTAAAGGATGGCTGGAAAAAACAAGCTCTCACCCACATGTAAGTATGCATCAGATTATTAAAGAGCTTGCTCTTCTTTGGTATTTGTAGTTAGAAACAAAACCCTTCCTGAATGTTTGTTGAGTAATTACTCAGAGTAACAAATGTCATCAATGTAAAAATGTGGCTCCAAACTGCAGAACTCATCTAAGTCTGCTGGTTACCAAGGTAAGGTGGTGAGATTGAAATAGGGCCTATAGTTTTACAGGGACTCCCAAGAAAAAATTTCCTTCCATGTTATTATTTCTCATAATGGTTGTGTATTCTCACAAGTAACAGCTTCTTGAAAGGTAATGTTCTCCCCTTTAACACATTTCTTTAAAAACAAAAGAAAGAAATGATGGGGGGAAAAATGCCAGTGAGAAGTTGTGAAATCTTTTTTGTGGCGAAGTACATTGTTGGATAAACCCCTGTGATTGTGGTATTGTTATAGTGCTTATTATTTATTCTAGAGAAACTAGCAGCTCTGTATTTACTGAATATATAGTTATGGACTTTAGAACATTTATTTACTTGGATGACCATAATGGATCTGAATAAACTGCTGTGTAAGCACGCATTCAAGCATTTTAAAAAAAAATACATATTGTTTACTTGATTGACCATATACAAAACCATGATAGAAGCACTATTGTTTAGCCAATACTGTTTTGAGGCCATGCCAGACTAATAAGTGAATAGGTATTCATAAGTGTTTCTAAAACATATATCATTTACCTGGTATTAGGAGTGTAGCTTTTCAGAAGTGCTTTAAAGTGCATTACTAACATATTTTCCCAATAGTGATTATGGTTAAACACTTGGGATTTTTTTTATCTTTAAGAAAAAGTACCCCTGAAAGTGCCTTGAAAATTTTTAAAGCTTTACTGTGAATACAAAAATAGGAACTGCTATATCCAATAAGAAGAATGTTGTTGTTATTACTATTAAAAGCAATAGTACAGTAGTGTTTAGAGGCTGCAGGTGATATTAGGACCCATTCTGGTATGCGCTGTGCAAATATACAGTTGCAGTACTTGCAGTTTCTGAGCTGATCTTTACAAATCCCATTTAGTTAACTGACTTTCCTAGCATAAAATGGTTCAGCCTATCTGTTTACATTCACAACCGAAAATAAAATTTTACATTAAATAATTCTTAAACATTTTTAAGAATCTCTTTCACACATGCTAGTTTAATCTCTGATGTAGGTTTTCATTATTAATTTTGCAGTAATATATATAAAGATGAGCATAATTTCTCCTCAAGAAATTAGTCTTCCCCCAAAGAAGAAAAATAATTACAGTATATTCATATTTTGACATACTAAAATAGCTTCATATTTACTGAAATTAATTAACTGTTGATCAGACGGTGGCATTTTCTCATGTTTTTTTATCACCAGATCCTTCAATCTAAATGTTTTTGTGCTCTGGCCCAGTGCGAGGGTACTGGAATATTGGTGTTTGGTCTTACAAGTGTCTTCAATAAGTTTTTCTAGGAATCCCATTGCATATATTTTCTTCCTCTTCCTAGTCACAATTCCTCCTGTTGAACCTCAGCCTCTGCTTTTATTAGTCAGGGAATATTTTTTTCTTTGGCATTGCAGTTCAGAATATAAGAAAACTGATCTATGCTCTGCTCTTGCAACAACATGCATAAACCATATAATTTATACTTGCCTTTCAAAATCTCCAACTGGCCGTTTCATTTGGGGAATATTTCATAATATTCATCCAACATTTTCAAGTGGAAGTCTATCACCTTTACTATTGTTCTATTCCTTGTATTTTATAGTTGCATTTTACAAATTTTACACATTTTTGTCTAAAGACAATTGCAAATATGCCAAGCTTGAATACATCACACTTTGTAAGGGTATGTCTGTAGTTTGTATCACTTCTATTAGAGATATGCAGCCAGTGGTTGTCTATTTTAAGATGATACCAGGTTTCTTTTGTACTCATTGTCTCATTTTCTTTAAGAATATTTGCATCTTAGTTTACGACCCTTATGTTACACTTCGCAACAGCAAAGTAGGCATAAAAATAATGTCAATGGATTCATAGCTTATTACACAGAAATCTTATTTTTGCTTAGTTCTGTTTGCATAAGTTAAAGGTAAGTCATAGATGTACTCCCTTTCTATAAATGGAAGCTTCAGTTTGGTGTTTTTTGTTTCTGCAGGCTTTTGAATCTTGATAGGGAGAGTCTTGCACTAACGTTCTGTATTTAAGCAGAGGTGATCACGCATAAAAGCTGTCATTTGTTGCAGGTACTTTGCTGTGTATATAGTCACTGCCTTTATTTTGGACTAGCATTCCTTCAGCCATTACACAGTCAGCTTAAAGGCATGATCACCTTCTTGCAGCCTGTAATGAGTGCTGCACAACTATTAATTTTTCCTTCTGTTCTTACATCTTATCCTGGAGATTCAGAAGGTGAGGATCCTTGAAAGTAATCATCTTCTGACTACTGTCTGTTTTTCATATGACTTGCAATTTTTTGTTTTCTAATACTTTAGCAGGGGAATGCATTGCTATAGTTTAAAATTCATGGAAGACAGTAAAGTATACGTAGAAGGATGGCAAATATAACACTGTTGTCAGCATGACTTAAACATTCATAGATGTTTATTTGAATTTTTTGTTTAATAGTCATCACCACAGATTGTTACTCAAGCCAAGCTTGTGAACAAGAGGGAACAGGTACATCAATCATTCCTTTTTATCCTCACTGTTAAATAACAGCTTATTCATGCCAAATTGTTTAGTTAATTTCTGGAATTCCAGAATAAAATATCAAGGGAATATTCATATCAGTTCCATTAGATTCATTTAATCTGTATTTCTGCATCAGATTAGAAAAACATTTAGTCTACAAATACAGAAACGTATATAGGTTTATTTTATACTGACAACCAGTTTTTGTGTAAGACAATTGCTGATTTACGTCTTTGCTCCTTCAACAGTAAGAACTTCTAAAGGTGCAAAATTGAAAACATAAACCTACTTGATTGCGCAAATGTTTTTTCTTAAAGGTTGTTGGTCTAGACGTAAATTTTGTTAATTATCCTTGGGAATGGTGAACTTGCCTTATGGGAGGCTTGAGTGATGGCAGAGAGCTTATTGGGGGTGTCTTGAGAGCCACTTCCTTGACTTCTCCTGTCTCTCTCCGAAGACATCTTGGCAGTGATGAAATACTGGCAGTTTGTGATGATAGTCTTATGAAATGAAGTTATAGTACACACAGTATGGTTCCTCAGTGTTTTGTTGCTAAGTAGTGCTTGTGCATGTTTAATCCCTTCCTTGAAATTTCCAAAATAGAAAATAGACACCTGGAGGGAAGGAAAACTATTCATCTCCGACCTGAAATATGTTTTCTTACATTGCTAAATAAAGGACTACACAAATTCCCTTATTTACACACCCACATTATGCCAACGTACATGTTAACCTTTACAGTTGGCAGAAATTGGGAGACTGGCTGCCAGTTTCTGTTTTGTATAGACTGATGTAATCAAGCATGGCACTACAGTATGAAATATGTAACAAATGATGTTAGAGTATATCTCACAAGCCTGCAGTGCAGCATGAAAGGAGTGTTTCAAAAAGAGATAGCAAAGGGCTTATCTTGCACCTTGCTTAGTCTTGTGCACTGGGGATGAATTGGGGCCAGCAATTTAATTTCTGCAGTGGCACAAGTGTCTGCAAATTAGGTCTGCAAATAATAATTTAAAAAGAGCAAAAGTATAGAGGAAGAATCCTTAAAAGGGGGAGAATGAGTTCTTTTCATGTCACATATGTAGATGTGTATTATACTGGTAGAACTAAAGAAGGGATGAAGTTCTGCCCCTGCTGGAACCAGTGGGACAAAATACCACTCAGATGTCTTTGATGTGATGCAGTCCTAAAGACAATTTTCCTGAAGACGCTTTATATCCATTCTATTATTCTCACTGCCAGCAAAACAGCTTTACTCCACAGTGCAGATAACTTTTCAGATCTGTCCTTAACACAAGATATTTGAGATAGCCTCTGTTACTAACCTGCTGTAGTGGTGCTGAATTCCAGAGGAAAAGACTCAGCAATCAGTTTAACAAGGTGCTGGCATAAGCACAGTTTCCAGAGCAGAGTAGAAGGAAAGGGAATAAATACTCCTTGAAAGAAGAAAGCTATAGAAAATGGCTTAAAAAGATTGCTTCACACTACCCAATTTCCTTTTACCATTGGAAATTATTTTTACAATATGGGAGAAAAGATAAGGTAAAAATCAAGGAGAGGTAAGTATTTCTATCCAACTGAAAAGACAGAAGAAGCCAAGTAAGTCTGATACTAAAAAAAAAAAAAAAAAAGTACGATTCTCTTTGCACTAACATAATGGCTATATGAGGAGTCTTTGAGGCTGTAAAAATGTGGTCTTATTTGAAAAATTAGTCTACTTCTTCTTTGTCATATTTTACTGCTTTCTACAGTGCAAGAGGGACTTCGAGTACGTGTTTCACCCAGTGTAGTTTTGTTTCCAGAAAAAGTTCTTCCTTGCGTGAAGATTTTGTTCGGTTATGAGGATGTAAAAGTAAACTTTAGACTTTAAAGGTCAGTTTTCCTCTCACTATGGTGTGAAATGGCCATTCTGTAAATAGTAAGATTCTTTAATTTCAATTTACTATTATTTGCAATTCAGCTTGTGGCCCCATTGTCCTCAGAGGTTTAGGTTTTTCATTTTTTGGTGTTCCTAAAATAGTTATGTTCTGTGACTTCAGCTGTTTCAGGAAAAGTCTGATGCCATTCTCCCCCTAAGCTTTCTAGTGCAGCATGAGCCCGGAGGAGCAAGCAGAAGACAACAAGCTTTTGCAATCCATTTTAGAGAGTAGTTGAAATATCTTCCCTGAAATTGGCAGCTATGTGCCGGCCCCTTCCATCTGCAGGCACTGGTACAGCTGGCAGTTTCCACCCTGCAAAATCAATCATGCCCCTTCCAGATTAAAGACCTAAATAATGTTCATGCATTTTAAGAGCATTTTTTAATTTCCTGATATTTATAACAACACTTGGGGAAACTTGACACCGAAATCTGTTTCCCAACTGCATTTGTTTTTCCCTCATGTGTGCACACTGATTTGTTATTGCAAGATTGCTCATCAGTGCTGGGCTTTTTTTTGTTTGGGGGTTTTGTTTAGTTCTAAGACAGAGGATTAAAGCACTCACTATCAAAACAAATATATATAAAAAAGATTAGTTTTAAGAAGCACTGAATCAGTGCTAATGATTTCTTTAAGCTTTCCAATACCATGTTTTCAAAAGTCCCTTAAAATGCTAACCCTAGCTCTTCTTTTGTTACGCACGGCAAGTGAAAAATGAAACTGAAGGAGGAGGTTTTGTGCTGACCTTAGACCAGATATCTGCCAGAGCAGTCACCTGGTATAAGCTGCAACACCCTGCTCATAGTTGAAAATGTTTTGGAAAGAAAAGTGCTAAATTGTTTCTGGGCCACAGGATGATTTTCCTCATTGTTATGATCCGTTATGTATACTTTGCATCAGCAGTATAGCACAGGTTGTTGGGATCTGGTCAGCCTGTCCAAGAGAAGAAAATATCTATATTCCTGAAAAGTGCTTGAGCTCTGCAACCAAATTGAACTTCGGAGAAATTTTAGGATTTAGATCTTTGTGGAGGTTCTTCTTGATGCATTGATCTTCGGCAAACATGCAATAAATGTTTGATTTAATAATTTGCTTTATGCAATTTCCACAGAAATGAATTTGAGATATCGGTTGCAAGATTAATTAGTCCCCTTCTATCTTATTGCTCTACAATAATGTTTATACCCACCTTGGTCAGATTCTTTCCTCTCTGGAAAGAACCTGTGGTGACGTCCAGTTTGAGTATCAATTGAGTGTGGAATAAAGGGCATTTCTTGCATTTATAACTAGCCCTGTGCTGATCCTTGCACACTCCCACCCCAAGTTTAATCTCTAGGTTACTTTTGGCACTTGGTAGCAGTGTCTTATCACCTATCGACTGCATATCTGGTTCCCATTCTGTGTGAAATAAATTCTCACGTTTCCTTCAATGCTAATTTCTGTTAAGTGATGGTGCATTTGGTTTCTCAAAATAAGCAACTTTTTCCTAGTTGAATGTGGATTTCAAGTATTAGAGTGGAAAAGTAGAAGTGAGGCCAGATGATTTTACAGCTGTGTAGTCAACTCTGTTAATCTTAATTTTAAAGAAAATACTTTAACTTCCTTTGTAAGTATGCCTTTTATCTTGCTGAAACAATGTTAAATGTTGAGGAGTTCGGGATTAGATTCCTACTTACCTATGCATCTTGAAGAGTCCCCATCTTGGGACTGTTATAGGGTAAACTGTAATAATGTTTCTGAAGTCCTAATTGCTCAGGAATACCTGAGGTTCTAACTTGCCTAGTCTAAAATAGGTGTATGCAAATACAGGGAGAGTTAGATGTGTTCCAGATGCATCACACCAACTGTGCATGCACTATGTTAGGTACTGCCAAATTGAATAATTTTGCTGCACAGTCGAGAACACTTCTACAACAAGATTCATACATTTCAGAAGCCTAAGGATCTGCCGCTCATGTTTGGACCTGCTTGTTGAGCAGTAATTCTGATTAATAATGCTGAACATAATTCTTAGAGGGCTTGAATCATGTATTCAGAAAACCTGCATACGTGATAGCTCTGTTATATGATTGTTTAAGAAGTAGTAGAAGATGCACTCCAAGATTGGCTAGGTGAGATTATATTGTCGGGTTATTAAACTGTACAAAGGAATTTTGTTTCCATGGACACTTAGGTAAAACTTGAATAATGTCATAAGTGAGAGCACAGATTGTTTTGGTCTGAATTGTGTGGGTTTTTTCTGTTCATTTTTAGATTGTTAGGCTTTATTTGCTGCTCTAGGGTTCTGAGTGCATGTCTGATATGGCTGAAATAAGGTATATCCTTTGATCAAGAGGGCACCATTTGAAAGATCACACAGCGAAGAATAGGAGAAAATTATGAAGAATAATTGACAATAATTGATAATTAGGTTCTCTTTGCTCCATCCATTTTCACCCTTATGACCATAAGGACTTTCTGGGTTGTCTAGTCCCTGTGGATACAGACACCTTAACCAAAAGCTTTCATAAACTTAAATTCCACCGAAGTAGGTGAACTGGGAAAAGGTGAGATCGTGTTCCACTCGTCACAGCTTCATAAGAAGTTGGTATTAGAGGCATGAACTATCACAGCTAGCAATTTTTTTCTAATTACTACAAATTTAGTTATAAAACATGCCTCAGAGTCTGAAATGAGAACAGACTCAAGTCTTTATCTACTGATTCTCATCTCCCTGGAGGGCAACATAATTTCAACTGGAGTAATGACGGTAACATAGTAAAATTGGTTTCTCAAGACAAGCATCATGATTAAAATATTTAAATTTTGGGTCTAATCATAAATATAGAGGCAATCACAATGTTAGTGAAACCAAATAGAAGTAAAGTGCTGCAGAAATTGTCATTTTTCAAAATTGTGATTATCCTTGGGAGTATGTGCCAGGCTTAATCCATCCTTAGGATTTTTTGCAGTGTCTTCAAAGATTTATTTACCTGGTCCTCCTGCTGATCATAAGTGGTTGTATCTGGTCAGACCAAAAGTGTCCTGTACCAATGAACCGGTCTTCAATACTGATGGCTAGGGAACATGGTATTGGAACATGACAAGAAATTGAATGATACTTCTACCGAATAGCATCTTGTAATCTGAGAGATGAGGATTTACTAAGCCATATGTTGTTTTATATTTTTTATAGTCCTTAGTAAGGTTTTCTTTCACCTATTTGCCCAGTCATTATTTAACTGCATGTACAGTTCTAGGAAATTTTATAATTATTTTCTTACCTTGTTTTTCAGAACAGTTTTACATGTTTCATTCTATTTTCACTTCAAGGTTCCCCTTCTATCTATCTGTACCTCAAAGACTGTCTTGTGATGTTGCTGATAAAGATCTTGTTGAGCTTTTAAAAAGCATCCATATAATGTTCCCAGTTATTCCACCCATCTATTTTTTCTCTATTTATTCTTGGGTCTTTAACGCCTTAAGAAAAGTATCTTCTGGAATATGTTGTCATTTACGGATGACAAAATAAGCAAGAAAATAGTATGTTTTGGTTTGGTTTTTTAAAAAATTTTTTATTCTTTTATTTTTAAGATATTTTCAGACTTTGCTTAAAGCTCTCTAAGGGACTGGAAGTTTCTGTCTAGTACTTATTTCTTGGGCTATAACACAAGACAATGAAATACAGGAAGTAAATGGGGCAGGGGTGAGAGTGAATTGAGGTACCAATTTGTAAATGGTCTTATTTCTGACAGAAATGTTGATAGGTCTTTTGCCAGGCTTGAGAGCCAGTTGTTGTGGTGGCTGCAGTTGTCTTGCCTGTGCACTTACGAGTGTCTGTCAGTCACTAAGATGATACATTTCTTTATCATGTGTGTGATTATAAACCATTATTTTGTGAGAGGCCCTATGCTTTTCCTAGTGTCTCAGCTGCTCTTTATAAAAGTTCTTCTGTCAAGGAATTCTTCAGACTTATACAATAATGTATCAAGGTGGCAAACTCTGACAGCTTCAAAAGCTAGGTTTCATTTCATAAGGGCTTTTAAGCTGTCTTGGATATGTACCTAGCAGACATTTCAGTCACTGTCTTTGTACTGTTTTCCTCTTGTTTCTTTCCCACATGCCATGAAAATATTTTCCTTTAAGTATTTACATAGTAACAGTCTTCATGTGATTTTTTGTTTTGTTTTAGGGTTTTTTTTTTTTTTGTTAGGAACAACATTTTAATGGGTAATTGAGAAGGAACACTTCCTTTCTCATTAGACGCTGAATAATCTGATCTCTGGCTAATGTATTTGAAAAATAATGTTTCAGTCTGTTATGATAATAATAAAGCAGAATTTTGTTCTTCCACAGGGTTACATCTGTTTATACTATTTTACTATCTCTTGAGTGGTATGATATGAAGTCTTTTTATTGCAGTTTTGTTTAAGAAGAGCTGAACATGTGACGGAACTGTCAATCAGCATTTAGTCATACAGTATCTATTTCTGTCCCTGTTCCTCTTAACACAGTGGGCTATTATAGTCTACATTACGAAATAGGTACTTTGGATATAGATATCCTTGAGGGGCAGGATTTATTATGAAAGAGGAGATTCAATATAACATGAGACATAGTTTAAATAGCTGAATTTACTTAAAAATTCTAAAAGTTAAATTAAACAGAGGTTGCTTTTGTACATTGAATTGTTCTGTCTACTAACACCTTTCTTCTGTTTTACACTTGAATTAGGAACCAGAGCACCTCAGACAAGGCTATCAATTTTTTTTACAATTGAAATTATTTAAGATAATTTTGATGTTATGTTCTTTGTCTCAAAGGCTGAGACTTTGCCTTTCAGCTTTGTTTACATACTCCAGTTAGCACAAAGCACTTAATGTCAGTGGTCACTGAAGTACCTTGTGTACTCCAATGATACCTACAGTGACTGGGAACCCACTCCTAAAGCAACTTCCCTTCTTTCATCCTCGTAATTACAAATCTTAGATAAAGTAAGCACCTAATGCATCCTTCAGGAAAACAATTAAGCTGAATAATACTTATATGTGTGTTGTTTTAGTTGTCTCATAGCCAGATAAAGTGGAAAGGTTCTCTTAATGTGAACTCGGTACCTGAGAGTTTTGGACTCTCAACAAAATACTGAAAAATATAATTTACATTACCTTGTCAGGTAATCTAATTTCTGAAAGAGAAAGTATTTTCAAATGTTATCTTATAAAAAATGACTTAAAAGTAACAAGTAAATGAAATCTGCCTGGCCTATTCTTTCTGTTTATTAAAACTTATGGATTAGTTCTTGAGGTCTTAATCAATTTGTAGTGCTGCCAAAAGACATGTTGCACCATGTGCAGTACAGTGACCAGGGAAAGGAAGTTAACTAAGAGAAATACAGAAGGAAACGATGCCTCTTTTCACTACGAAATTTCCTCTCTTGTCTAGCCTTTGGGCTTTCTTGAGCATAGATCACCCTGGATTTTGTGTTTTTTGGGGGGTTGTAAGCAAATAGTTACTGTAGTTTTACAAAAAACTACGAAATCTTGTTTAAGCCTGGTTCTTTAGTTAGGAATTATTATGAACGTTTTCTTTTTTAAGTATTATCAAACCACTATTTATTATTTCATGTAATTAAACACCTGCCCAATAACAGTGTACCAGTCCCTGCTGTTATATACAATTGTAAAGGAGTTGGCCTGTTATCTTAAGTATTTTAACAATAAAAGTCTGCTTCGTCTTATTAATAGAATATTAGATTGACATTAACTGTTCTAAAACTTTGGATGGTTTGGTAGCATTTAGCAACCACAAACTGGAGGTTTTATAGCAGTTCCCAAAATGCAGCCAGTGCCCTACAAATAGGCACTAAATTAAGAATGGGAAGTTCTGTTTTTATCGTAGTTACCAACTATTCCAATAAGGTTTTCTCTATTGTAATTTAGAATGAAAATAATTGTGAAACAGTCTCTGATGTGCTTGCTTTTTGGCAAAATTTGTCCCTAATTTTCTAGTACAAGTAAATAATGAAGAATTATTTTTGAGAAGTAGGAATTTGACTTGGATACTTTCAGATACGGATTTTTGTTGGAGTAGAGAACTGAGCAGTCACAGAGAAGTCATGTGAATTTGCCTCCCTGTACTGAGTCTGGAGTGGAGAAAAAATAAAAGTTGTATGGATGTATTCCCCAGTAATTGCCTTAAAGAATATATGAGTTTGCAGAAAATTACCTTCCATTTTGGAGTACATATAAATGTTATCTTCAGTTTAATTAATGTATGCTGTTAATCTGTTGTTTAATCTATTAAAAATGGAATTACTTTGGCAGAAGTAGATAAATTTATTCTCAGCTACAAAATTAAGCACCATACATTCTGCCTTGTGTTGTATATGTTATATTAGTTATGTCGGACCACAGCAGTCAGAGAGGCAACATTTTTCAGGTTCCCTTTTGGAAGGGAAAGATACATATTCCATGAAGAAGGCAAAATATTACTCATAGGAGAGGGGTTTTAGCCTAGAAGAAATAGCCCTTGTAAAATCTGTTCCTGGCTTTACTGCAGATTCACATGCATCATTTCCCAAAACTGCGATGCTGTTTTTCCTCTTCTGTCTTTCTATGCATCACACCACTGTATAGTTCCGCTTTACCAAATATTCTCTTTAGGACTGTAAATGCAGCTCTAATATAAATTTTCTAATTGTAATAGTGATTGAAATGACTTAGTCTGGCTATGTCAGCAGTAATGTGCATGCAGAGTATTGTGGCGTCAAGATTAAAAACATCTTTTTTTTTTTTTTTTTTAAAATCCATGTCCCTTGCCTGCCTCCCACATTACCCTGAAGCAGAGTGCCATGGATTTACTATTCCAAAAAGTAGTCTGTGTCTACTAGAAGACCTCCCCAGAAATTATCATTTCCCCTGCTTCTCAGAAGATACTGTATAGGGAGACAGCGTTTTACAGCACAGGATTTTTCATGCACTCCTCTGCCAGGTTACTGGTAGCAAGGATCCCTCCTCCAAAGATTCAAGGCAAAGGCAGTTCACATGCTGTAGAGTTGCTGAGTTGTGCAGACTAATAGTTTTGCTCAAGCTTTGCCATTCATTTCCTTCTCTGGTGAATGTGGGACCGAAACAAGTACTTCTTTTCATGAAAGCCTGTATTTTGCTGCCTTTATTATAAAGAAATTAATGGGTCCAGACCCACAGTTACCACCAAATGTTTGTCTGTTCAGACGGTAAACACTATGAGGACTTAATTACCTCGTGGTTTGCTAGTCTAGTTAACGGCTTCTGATCTTGGTGGTGCTCCTTAAGTTCTTCTCTAATGCAAACTATTTTTAAAGTTACACCTTTCTCCACAGTTCTTGTTCCAGCAGAACACCATTGCATTGCAGTGTGTTGAAGAACGGAGAGAGGGACAAAACCTTGTTTTCATCTTGCATTGTGCACTGGTGAAACAGCTATATAATTTCCAATGGCTTTTGGTGCATGGAACAGATGGATGTTCTCCTCCTCTCCTTTTAAACATCTAAGGTAATGGCTGATTGTGTATATTATATATAGTTAAACTAATAATCAGATATTGGGAAACATAAAAATTGCTGCTAGCACATTATAGAAAAAATTCACATGACGCTTTGCTAGCTGTGTTTCAGCATTTTGACAAGACCTTGCCTTCTGCACGTAGTATTATGTATATACATAAAACTCCAAAAAAATAATCACAGGATGTACTATGCAAACTTAGTCTATAGACTCTAGAGTCAAATTGAAAATGTTACAGGTATGAATCTCATTAAAAGTTGTGCTCATTTCTGTATATTTTACAAAGAGGAATTAAGGTGTATTCATGTCAGCTAATTCTCAGTTACCATAGCAGCTTGTGGAAGAAGAATAGGGGACGGTAATACTATATTTCATAGTGAACACTGAAAATAGCAGAAAAGTTTTTTTGAGAGTTGAGTTCTTTGCTATATGGCTCTTAGACTTAAATGAAAAGATCAATGCTTTAATCAGAACATACTGATAATAAAAGGGAGTTTCTGCTGTGAGCATTCCCACTAAAAAATATCTTACCCTTCAGCTTTCTGTATTCATTTCACATATGACAAGATATTCCGCAGGATAAACAAAGTTTGTAGAATGTGTTTCGAAGTGCTGTAACTTGTTCTCAGCAATAAGAGATATATGGTTCTGCAATGCTTTAGTCTGAGGAAAATCAGTTATAGATATTTTTATTTTTTGACAAAGTAAATGAGTAGCACACAAACATCAGCTAATACATCAGCTGGAGTCAATTTTCAAAAGAGAACAGCTTTGAGTTGGAAATATAAGCTTTCATCAAATTCTATTATTGCTTACAACATTTCTTTTCTATCATCCACTCTTTCTCTCTCCCAGCAAAGGAACACACAACAAAACTAATGAAACTTCAGCACTTCTTCAAACTGAGAAATGCTTATTTCTCAGGTCACTGTAGTCCTCTGGTCAGCTCAGAGACAACCTTAGTGTTTAAATGATTGAGATGGGTTTGAAGAAATGGCCTGGCTTTTCAGAGTAAGTTGCAGAGGTGTATGCAAGTAATTCCAGAAGTCTATTTGGGTTTCTAAAGTTGATCAGGAAGGTAGCCATTGTTTCCATAAATGATGGTGATATCTGTATATCTGTCATTTATTTGACATTTGTTATTGTTGGTGATGCTAGTGACCCCAAAGATGGTGGAAATCAATTTCATGCTGGATTTGCATCAGTTTGGAAAGGTCTGGGCTGGGTCATCTCACTTCTGAGTTTACATCTTTTCCTCTAAGAATACACTCAAGTATTTTTTCTGTATTGGTACTGAAAAAATTGCCTTTGTTTTCCAGATGTGACTCTATGTCTAAAATAAAAATTCTCCTGTCACTTTCTCAATTCCTCTAACTAACAATTCCTCAAGCCTAGAGAAACTAGCACGGAGCCCTTAATTACTCCTGTCTTACACTTCTTTTTAACTGGGAAACATTTGCTGTCCTGCCTGTCACTGAAGCCTGTAACCACATTCAATTTGGTTCTCTCTAAACCAAAATTAATGTTTTATGTGACAATAGCAGTTGATGCAGTCCTTGATTCTAATCTGTTTTTTTAACCTAACTTTTTGGACATCCATGTTTTTTCTCCTGTTTTTCCACTACATTTACAAAAAAACTCCCTCCTTCTTTGAAACTTCCTTCCCTATCCCCTATTTATTTGTTATACTGCATAGGAAAATCTTTAAAATACTTTGTGTTGACCAGCATTTTTTAGTTACTACTCTGTCAACCCATCTATCTATGGCCACTTTATTTCTCACTTTCATAAATCTTTGGGATATTGTAAGCACCACATGCACCAGGGCAGCCACCAGTTGTATTACAATGCCTGACTGGTGCTCAGAAGATCTGTTTTCTGCTGCAGGTTAATGCTGGTGCCTTGCAGTTTGCATTCATGCCTTGGGGTGACTCCTGCTGCAGTTCCTGTATCTTTTCTTACCATGTTTTCCTTCTTTCAATTCTGCCCAGTTGCTGCTTCTGTCTCCTGGACCATTGCACCTATTTGGGCTGGCCTTTGATCTTAATTCTTGGGACTCATGATCACCTAACAGTGCATCATCCTGACACGCAAGGACTTTGGGCCTGGTGTTTTTCCTACTAGAAAAGGGTATTCTTCCACGGCTTGACTCCTAGCTGTTACTGTAACTTATATTATTTATTTTAACGCCCTCCTCCCCCTCCAGTAGAATAAATTTTTGTAAGTTATTATTGGTCCTCTTATTGTCCCTCCTGAACAGAAGGGTCCACGTTCACAGTTTGTTTATAAATAAAAAACATAGTGCCTGTACCCTATGCATTGAAGCCATGCATTAACAAGTAAGAGGTCACTAGGTATGAACATTTTTCTTTCTCTTTTCTCCCATTCTGCAGTTTGGTCTAAGCTTAGGAAGCGAGCCATGAGAGATTTACACGTTACTTTCACATGCACTTCATTTAAGTGGAATAACCTTTCAGAAACTATTTAAACAACTAAGTTAAAACTGGTACTTCATGCTTTCTCTTGTGAGTGGGGAGAAGGGGGATTGCAAAATAAATTAACAAAATGGTTTCCTCGTGGCCTCTGATTGGTATACTGTTTAGTGGATTATATAAAAATGGTGTCAAATTTAATGCTGCTGAAGATTTCACTTTTAATGATATTTTCTTCACTGTTGGAAAAGAGATTGGATTTGATAATGTGGCTGCACCTTGAATGACTAGTAATGTCTTACTCTTTGTCCAAACAGCTAAAATGCATGAGACAACTGAAAATGAAGTTGTTCTTATCGATTTGCTGCATATTTGATTGACTCTCTGGAGAACTGTTTGATAGAAGAGCATATAATATATCATCACTCTTACAAGTAGTTCTGAAATTTTACAAGAATGACAGGTGCTGGCAAAATGGCTTTACTAATCAGACCTGCACAATAAGAGCAACTAAAATGTATGATGCTTTTCAGTTTCAGTAGAACAGACTTTTCTGAACAAATGTTTGTGTGAATGAATTCATGTCTGGAGTTTTGTGAGAGATGGAGGCCTTGCTGGAATCTCTGAAGAAGCAGCAAGCTAACAAGAAGTGAATGTAATGTTTCCCAGGAAAAGTCTATATGGGACATAATGATTCTTGATGGAAACAATACTTGTGTCGTTTATAGAAATGTGGGCTTAAATGAGCTATGGTCAAGAATAGTATGACTCTATGAACCAGATTGCCAGAAGGCAAAACTGAAAGGAAATTGAGATCCATAGAACCCCAGCTATGCATTTCCTTAGTTTGGGTGTTTTGCTCTTTCTTTCTCATTTGACTGCTCACCCACTCCCACAAATGAAGAAAAGAACCCCGCATGATTTAAAAAAAAAAAAAAAGAAAAAATCTTTCACTCAATTCTTGATTTTTTTTTTTTAATAAGAAACGGGACATTCTTTTTTTTTTTTTTTTTTTTTTTTTTTCTGGAAAAATATAAGCCTATAGGAACAAATATTTGAAAATAACCTTTCAATTATTTTACCTGTCCATCTTCTCTTCTGATCATACTATTACAAGGAAGAAAAGGGGAATAGGGGCCTCCAAAGGTCCTTTGCAACTGCAGAGGAATGGTTGCCTTTTTCAAAATAGAAAATTTGATTTTTTTTCATAATTATTTTAGGAAAAATATTAATATTTTAATTTTGACAGGTGAAGTTTCTCATAACTTCTTTAGGAAGCCCTTTTGCTTTGACTAGATATGCACACAATGCCTAGATAAACTATGGATTTGTTGGAAGGGTTAAATCCTAAAGATGGTAACATATTCCTTGTTTAAGAAGTCAGCACATCCTTCCTTGAAAGCCAATACTCCTAACCTAACTGTGCTCCATCCTAACCCCTCTTTGACTAAAGTCTGTGCATTGACTTTAAGTTTTCTCACGCCTTTCAGTATCAGCACCCTCTCCCCCATTTCTTTCCAGCTTAAAGACAAAACACAAGTTAGACACTTTTTCTTTCTGGGCACAGCACTGAGCTGCTGTAAGTCTTGCCTGTTCACCATAATGACACGTAATTGCAGTCCTTCACTTTCGAAGTTTACCCTGTCTCAACAGTAATGGCACTGACAGGAGGGGGGATTCTATACTGTAAAAAAACCAAACCATGAACCTGTTGTGGACTATTTTAAGAAAATTCCTTTAGTCACCAGTACCTTAGAGGAGGGCATAATATTCTGACTCCATCATGTTTTCAACTGATTCTAGAAGGACAAACTTTCCCCTGCAAGAACTGACCTTGTGCCAGTGACATCAATGGAAACATTGCCATTGTCATTACCAGGAATTGGATCAGATGCAGTTTGCACCAGTCATGTGATAGCTGTAGGTAATGTCATTTTTTTTATCACATTAGTATTTCTAGAGTAAAGTACATGTTAAGACTGCAATTTGCTTCTTGCAATGGATATGGTGAGCCACTATTGAAATATGATGATCGATTATTTTGTTCCTTTGAGAAAGTTTAGTCAGTGATTTTTTTGAACTTAATGGGACTAGTAGAAGACAACCTAGTGGAGCTGATAGCAAGCAATGCAGTTAAAAATGAAACTGTGCATAAAAATGGCCAAATACATTGATGTAAATAGCTGTTTTTTCCTGGTCACAATCTTCAAATGGCATGAAGCTAGGCTTAATAGCTACGTGTTTTGACAAAAGAGTTCAAGCAGCAAACTAAGAAATGCCTTTTTTGGGCATTTGAGCTTTAAACAAATCAGTGAGATGATTTCTGAACTAAAGCAAAACCTATTTCTGGCATTGAGTTTCAGGCCAACATCTGGACTGCAAACTTCAGTTCAATATAAACTGCCTAATGTCTGTAGGTATTGTGCAAAAGCTATGCCTGACTCCAGTACTGGAATCCAAGTGCTCTCACCCAAATTCGAAAAATATTTCAGCCAGAGGTAGTGATACTGTTAATTCATCATTTCACTAAGGATCTTGACTGTTTTCTCAGCCAAGTACTTTTATTTTCAGTACCCAGGTACTAAAAGCTTTCATTTTTACATAAAGACTATGTGTACCAACACACATATTCACACTCTTGCCTCTGGATCATTATGTGGCAATTCTCACTTTTCCATAAAACTATACTGGAATATAAATATGAACTATTCTGTGTTACTGGCCGATACAAGTGTTCAAATTCAAATTATTTTCTGTCCTATATTTTACCTTGTTGCATTTACATTGATAAGGCTAACTCGATGAGTGATCAAACCGTTCATGTTACTTGGCCACTTATTTGAATTGTACCACTAGAAATTTCTACAATGAGAATTTTTCAGGTGAGTGCAACTATAGTTTGTTGCTTCCAGGGAAGATGGGGTAATAAAAAAAATAAGGTTATATAAAAAAAATTATGCTGACATAACTTTTTAAAGAAATAGTTTTTACCTTCAGGACAAGAGGAAATGGCCTCAGGTTGTGCCAAGGGTGATTTAGATTGGACATTAGGAAAAATTTCTTTACTGAAAGAGTGGTCAAGCCTTGGAACAGGCTGCCCAGGGAAGTGGTGGAGTCACCATCCCTGGAAGTATTTAAAAGATGTGTAGATGTGGCGCTTAGGGACATGGTTTAGTGGGCATGGCAGTGTTGGGTTGACGGTTGGACTGGATGATATTAGAGGTCTTTTCCGATCTTAATGATTCTATGATTCTATGATTATACCTTTCAAACATGAAAAAAAAAAAAGGGAAAATGTTTTGAAAGATTAATTTGTCCTTTCATCTTAAAATCCCTTATCCCTGCACTAGGAAGGTTCTGTAGTTTGGATAACAGTGACAATGCATTATTTGGGAAAAAAAAAAAGTTTTAAACATTTAGACTTTCAAAAATTTCATTTTATTTTGAAAGTAGAAAAATGTGTGGGGTTTGTTGTTTTTTTTTTTTTTTTTTCCTAATATATGTGCCTGCTTTCTGCTACTCTGTTTTTCATCCTTTTCCACTTGGAAATGATAGATTTTGAGAGAAGGGGAAAACCAGTCACTTTTTCAGACCTTCCCTGAGAAAACTTTAGTAGACTACTATTCTCCTTCTGTTATCAGAAAAGATTTTGTATGAAAAAAATATTTAACTTTCATTGTCCAGCAAGAATTCATTAGTATCTTTCAGTCAGTCTTCTGGTTTTGGTGCTTACAGGTGCAGATATGCTCAGGTATTTGTGTTCATTTTAGAAATGGTTTCACAGTGATGAAGAGTAGCTACATTAGCAGTATTTCTGTTGGGAAGATTGAGAATATTGTAGAGAACACATAGACTAAATTCCAGTCTTAAAAGAGAATGAACAAGTTCTCCCACTGGTGGGTGAAAAGTAAGTGAGTTTTGATAATATTTTCATGGACAATGTATATTTCTTACTATTTTCCTAAAGTAAATTCTTCATAATTCATTACTTACTAGCCTGTATAGTTCCATACACTAGAAATATTTCCACATTTCAGATGAAGATGTTGTAACTGTATTTTAATGAAATCTTGCGTTACTTAGACTACATTACTTTTGCCAAATGCACTGTTGAACATTTACAAGTATATTATGAAGTACTATCATAACAAAATTATACTTGTCAAACAAATGAATAAGTGCATTTTAAGATGCATTACTCTGTTTTTAATTGTATTTGTTCACTTGCTTACTACATTAAATCATAAAACACAGTAGTCTGTGATGGAACTTCCAGCCAGTGTGAATTACTAGATTTTTACTGTACACATTTGATGAGATTGGGTTTTTTTGTTTTTTGAATTTACTCAGTCACTAAAGACTTTGGTAATATCCGGACAAATACATTAATGTCTAAGCTTCTGTTATAGATTACAATTTAGTTTCATTTCTGATAATGGACAAAAAGTCCATATTTTGTCATATCTGATAATTCATTTTGATCAATTTAATATTATGGATCTCTAATGTCTCTTAAAACAGTGCAATAATGAAGGTATGTAGTCATGAGTAATGAAGGAAGAGTCTGTGATACTAACAGTGTCAGTTGGAAGGAAAGATCTGGTTTGCAAGATTATTCCTTTATGATCTTAATTTTATTGTCCAGAACCCTTGTGATTATAAAATAAAATGCTAGAAACTATTCAGCAGAAAGCCTGAGTCAAATTCTCTCTGATTCCCACAAGTAATTATGTTGATTTTAAGTATGGTTCCTATGAGCATATATGAAAATGAAATTAATTTGTTAGAGAACTGGGAGCAAATATGCCAACAAAAATTTAACAAGCAGCTGAATATCCTTGTTCAAAGAATATGGTTTTTTACTTAATTTAAAAATGGAGGGAAGATATTTGGTTTCTTGTATACATATGATTAAAGGATGTGTCCCAGATTTTGAAAGTCTCTCTTCCACTTGATAACGATTACTTTATCAGAACAGTGTGTGGATAGAATATAACTAATTTAATAAAAATATAAGATTTGAAATTTTAAGCTAGTGATTGAAATTCACAGAATTAAATTACCACCAGTGCAAAATTATTTAATTGGAACTGCACAGTCCCAGTATAAAAATCTACAAGTATCCTGAATGGGACACTAACTAACAAAAGGAAAATAATTCCTTGGCTGGAAGTTCAGCTTCAGAGATTTTAACCAGCTTTTGGCCCATGGTCCTTTCACTTTCTAAATAGCATTTTTGTTTAAAAACTCTGAATTTTCATGTTAGGAACTCAGTGCAGACCATTTGCCATGTGTACGCAAAAGTTCCCTTGTATAGGGCAGAACATAAAATAGGTAGTTTCGTATCTATGAAATAGCACATTGCTCTGTGCGATGTAAACAACAGATGATTGTGAGAAGCTAATTGTGATCCATAGTGATGCTGTTCTTACTAGCCAGAGACAAGCATATTCATTAACCTTGACAAAGGACTGCTAAATGACATCTTGAATTTGTCTGCCAATATGGGCTACAATTATCAAATCAATTGGCTTTGCAGAAAATCAGTTCCTATTCTTCTACATGGCTCTTTTCTGTTGGCACTACCTGTGCAATTTTGGCCTTGCCAAACCCTTCTTTGAAGGGGGAGCTCCCTAGATTTTATTAAGAAGCCAGTATTTTCAGAAATATGGCTTGAAAACAAGGATATCAAAATAAAAAAACATTATTACAAAATAAAAACTAAGTTCAATATTCACATGTACAATTCCTAACATCAGTTGTTATTTTACATAGTTAATTTCTGCATATGAAGAGTGAAAACTTCATTCATGACTGGGAAAATAATAAGGTTGAACAGACATGATTTTCTGCTCCTAAACAGGCCAATTACAGTTGTTTCTTAGAATGATAATTTTATACTTTTATAACAGGATGTACAGGTCTGCAGTTAATTAAACATGTTACTATAGGTATGCATATATTTATTACAAATTAAATTCTGTACATATTTTACATGTAAACTAAGTAATCAATAGACAATGAAACTGAATAATAATCACTGTCTCAGCAATGGATAGTGCTGCAGTTCTTCATAGAAATTGGTTATAATCTTGGAAAGTCCTTACTGAAGTTACATGCTGCTGTAAACATTCATCCTTGTTTAAGAAGTCTTAGATGGTTTTAATATATTTACTTAATCTCTATCTAGTTCACTGTGGAATATTTAAAATCTTATTTGGCATACAATATTGAGAGGGCAATCATGAAACATGTCCTTGTTTTTTTAGTCTTTGTCTTTGGAGAAAGTTCAGCTGGGGTAATAGAATTCTTTTATTTTCTTCTGTAAATGCCAATCTCAAGTTAATGGGTTTTTTTGCACTTTTTGCTCCTCCTGCTTGAGAAGCATAATTTTTTGTTCCTGATTAATCTTTGGATAACTTTTAAAAAGGCATTTAACACTCATATTGAAAGTTTTTAACTTCCCTCGACTGCTATCCGCAGCCTGCCTGCCTTACATGGTGCTCAGTCAGCATTTTCAGATTCAGCACTTTCTGTCATTGATTGATAGAAGACACTTCTTCCACAGTTACTGAGTCAGACACATCAGGGAGAGACAGACAGGCTGCAGAAGAAAATTTAATCAAGCAAAAGTAATTTGGAACTAGAATTCAATACTAAAATCTGCTACAAATTATATAAAATTTCTAAATATCACTGAGTTGATAGTGGGTATTAATGAAAAAATTTAAATGAGAGTACCCTAAAGCATACCTTTTTAAGAACGATCACACAGTGTAAAAAAACAAAACAGTGAATCATAGGGGCTGGATTTATTATCATTATACTAAAAAGTGCCTTTGATTTTACCATATCGTAACTAAGAATGCCAGCAGTAAATTTGGTACACAGTACGCACTCTTCTCACTGATGATTCAATTAACTTGTAGTGGCTTTTAATAAGTGGGTTAGTGAACTCCATCCAGGTTCTAGCAGAAGCATGTTTCATGAATCCAGTGGTACGACAGTGCAATAGTCAACACAAAAATTTAGATAAGAACCTGTGATAAAACTGCTTTCTCATTCTAAAGGAACCTTTTCATTGAAAATGCGAGTTCATGGTCTGCACCTAACTCCCTAGGGAAAGGGAGAGGGAAAGAAAAGAAGAGACGATCACTGCAGCTAGATTCTTCATGCTGAGCTACTACAGTTCTTTTATTCCAAATAAAGGTTTGGTTTACTATTTTCAGAGCAACTTTAAAAGGGTAAATAAAGGCTTCCTGCAGTTGGTTTGGTCCAAATATCTAGTTCTTATCTGGCCACTAGCAGCATAATCTTCTGTTCTGCAAACACATCTCCATCACATGTTCAAGTTAGTCATTTGGAAACTGCATACAGAGAAAGGATTAACCCTTTGTGCTTTTTAACAAATCCATATTAATTATGACTGCTACTAAAAGGAGAGTTGATGCTTGATGTAAACAAGCAAAGAAGAGTTTGGTATTGTTTTAAGTGATAGACAAAAAGAAGTTTAGGCTAAATTTTCAGATTCTTTGTCTTTCAAATGCATAAAATCTGCCAGATTCTGCATGCATGCAGGGTTTTATCATCACAGAGTACTTTTCAGGAGCAGGATTTAAGATTACAGAGGGTCATATTCTACAGTCTACTCTGTCTGATTTATTCTTGGTGCTTTCCTGAGCCTATGTGATATGCTTACTATCCATGTACATTAATGTTAATGTTCCTAGGACCTGTTCTGATTTACATTTACATAATCTATCTATACTAGTATATTATTTAGATGCTGTGAGGTACATTCATCAACAAATACAATCTTGTCACTTAGCCAAATGTGATACAGAGGTCCATTTGGCAGCAAGGTAGATTTGAGATGCAAAGTTTTTAAGGAGAAAAAAAAAAACAAAACAGGAAAAAACCTCACGGTAGTACAAAATCACTTCTTTTTGCATTTTTCATTTGCATTAAAATGCACAGTAAACCCAAACCACAATAAACGCAAAATGCAACAAAATACTCAACAACAAAATCAATAAAAACAAACAAGCTAAGTACAAAATGAGTAAACAACAATTAGAGCATTTAACAAGCGGGGATAGTCTGAGTTCCTAAGCTTTATATTAGGCAATGATAACTTGAGCTTCAGAATGCTTTAATCTTCCTGCCACTTCCAATTTTACTGCTGAATTGTACATGACATTAAAATTTATCTAGTGAGATAGCACTCTCCATGTGAATTTTTAAAAATACAATCATGAATAACCTTATTTTAGCTCTGTGATTATTTATCTCTCCAAGTAGATGGACCAAAATCATGTCCATCTACTCAATCTAGATGATTTCAGATGATCATTGCTCAAACTTCTACTCAATCTCTTGTTCAAATCAACTCATTAACACCACTGTACCTCCGCCTCCATATCAAATGTAATGCTTTTTTTTTTTAATCTTTATTGTTTGAAACAAAGCAAACTGTATAGGGCAGTATTTTCCAAATGTATGGAATCAGGACACACTATTCTTTTTGATTAAATCTGACTGTGCAAACTTGGTCTTTCTGAGCGGCCCTAACCCTGAATAACAGTCCTAGCAGTACTAGTTGCTGGTCTTGTGTCACAGCATCCTGTCCCTCCACTTCATAGAGCTATATGGTCCTGCCAGTTTCTTGACACTGTCTGCTAACAGCAGATTTGCAGGGCACATAGGTCTCCACTGCCCTTCTAGAATATTTTCACTCTTTTTACTCAAATGTAATTTGGCACAAGCTTTGATGGTCAATGGTATAGAGCCTTTCTGTTTCTGCTTCTTGCATGTGTTCAAGACTTTGTATCTACATCAATTATTTATTCATTAAAATAGGCTAAATCAATAGCCTAAATATGCACAAGGATATCCAGATTCCTGTTTTCAGAGAGGTTAATTTCCAATGTAATAAAAAGGAGTAGGCAAGGTCTCAGAATATTGCATTTCATCATTTTAAATTTATGCTAATGCATTCTATCTAATCCTTCAGCCCTGTAGGATTGATATTAGCAGCTGCAGGCAAAGATAGAGTTTTGATGAAGACCTCACCCATTTTGTTGATGTAATAAGATTTTATTGCAGTTGCAATAACTTAGTAATTTCTGCAAATGCAAAACAGTAAATGAATAAAATGCATTTTTTAGATTCTGAATTCTTTTTAGAATTAAGCAGTTACTTTGAAATAAAGATTATAGGTCAAGTGTTAAATTGTAAATAGTAAAACTGGTAAACCATACGCTTTAGTACTTACTTTTGTTTCTTTCAGAACCACTGTACCATAACACACTTCAGTTTCTGGGATCAAATTACATGGTATCATTTATCTTTTACACATGTAATAGTCTGGAAAACTCAAAATGCAAGGTTCTCAGATATTTCAGGTATTTCTGAACATATATATGAACACTTCTTGGTTTTTTCATATGTATTTGAACATATATTCTTAAATATTTCCCGCAAAGAGCAGTTACACCTTGAATAAAAAAAGTCCTCAAATAAAGACTTTCTTACTAATCACTTGACTCAGTAAATATCCAGTTTAATATTGTGCATTATTTATGCTTTTTAGTTATGCACAAGGTTGCATACTATTTTTCAAATGAAATGTGCTTACTCTGCAGCATTATATGCAAAAGAAAAATGTCTTACACTAATTTTTCATTCTTTCTGCTTTAAACCTAATTTTGTTGCAATTATGCTCATACAAATGCTATTTTTCCCCCTTTTAAAAGCTATACAATTTAAGACTTTATTTTTGTCTCAGTGTAACATAATGCTTTTCCTTAAATTCACAGTAAGTTAGAAGGCAGTAAAAACTTCATTTATTGGAATTATTGAGTGACATAATGTTACTCTTACTGTGTATTTTCTCACTGTCACTTTTATTAGAAATATTGTTTATGATTATACTTTTTATATATACATGCTTCCTGTTAATCAGATATACCTGCAGAAATGTACAACCTAACTGAAGAACCCAGGAATATTTTATGAATCTGAGTAAGCATGTGAAGTCTGGACTGAATGTTGGGATAAAGCTCAGGTGAATGCCATCCCACACATTCCATTATCTAGAAGGAATAGGAGGAATATCAGTATCAGACATCAGTAGTCAGGGAGTCATGGCATGTTCCTGTAAGGCTGAAAGTCTGCATGAAATGGAGAAAAAGGATACAGCACAGTGCAATAGCCATGGAGATAAAAATCATACATATGTGCTTTAGGTGACATAACAAGTTTCATACATTACTTTATCTTCATGTTGTGTCATTGAATGACTGACTTTGACATAGATAAAGTAAAGTTTGTATGAGTAAGTTCGATTTACTATTTTCCACCTTTACTGCTTAATTATTCAAACTTCATTAGGCGGACTGGATATAAAAATGAAATTTTACCTTCCAGACTGTGATAAACTGATAAAAAGTGCAATGGCTGGTACCATGAAATGCAGTGGACACTGAAGGTAGGATATGCTGCCAGAGTTTTCCATTTTCTATATTTAAAAGTTTTGTTCACAATTCTATTAAACTTATTAAACCATTCACATATACCCATTAACATGTTTTGCTGGTGTTACATTAAGGCCTCTTGTGACCTTATAACAAAAAATAGTCTTTGCGAAATATTTGCATTTTTATAGCCTGTTGAGAATACTGCAGGCTGTATCTGTCTACCTACAACATCTTATGAAATTATTAACTTAAGACCACTATGTATGATCTGTAAATGGCCTGATTGTTGATCCCATTGCCATAAAAGTAAAACTTACTTAAAGAGACATTCATTGAAGTGATCCGTGACATGGGCTTCATATGATATCATGCTGTGGACTGTCTCTTGGAGAGAAAACAAGAACTTGCATGATAAATTTGCTTAGATACCTTTATAATACCTTTTATACTTTATTCTCCTTTACTTTGATTTTCAGTGAGAAATACTTTCTATTATTTTAGTGGTGCTTTGCTATGATATTTGTCTAGTCAATTGTTTTCCATTCTTTATTTTTGTATTAGTTGTTTTTCTTCCTCAAAGAGAATAAAATGAAGATATGTAAAATATTACATCTCTCTGATTTCAGACTACTCTTCCAGTTTATCAAGATCCCTTTGTATTCTAAACTTGGCCTTCAGAATTGTTCCAACTCTCCCCAGCTTGTGGTCAGAGATAAACATTGTGTTCTCTCTCTTCATCAAATTTGTTAAATAATGACTGAATAAAAGCAGGCCCTGGTTAGCCTTCCTCAAGGTACCACATGATGCCATGCGTGCTTGACAATTAATAGAAATATGGGGCTGTGTTTTAACTATATAAATAGGCTATTTGGCATGTATCTGGTATTGTGTACCAGGGATGTTTCTGATTTCATATTGCTTTATATACAAGTATCCAAGCTGTGATATTCATACTGATATCGATAAATAAGCCTCTTTGAAGCATGATGTACAGTGTCTGAGTTAGTAATAGTTTTCCCCTGCCACTGTTGGTGGTGACACCAAGCCAAATTAAATTTGAACTTTTACTGTACACCATGAGTTAGATATTATAAAATGCAAAAAAATTCCTAAACAGGACACAAAGTTACAAATTAATGAGGTCCATTGGTTATGGAGTAAAATAATTTTTGTTGAATCTGCTTTGTGTGGTTCAAAACTCTCTTACTCTAACGCTACCTGCAATGGTATTACATGCCTTTATCCAGACAGTCCAGTGGCCTGAACAGCTGTTCCTTTGCATCTTAACTGTCAGGTTTATATTTTCTATATTGTGCATGTTTTGCTTTATTTGGTAAGATGTCTTGGAAATATTAACTTCAGTAACTCTGGTTTTACTTTAATAAGTTATACTTGATCTCTGATTAAGATTTCATAGTTTTTTGTACTTTAACATTTGAATGTCTGCTTTTGGTGTATCAGCTGGCTACATGCATCTGTGTACTAGGCATGGCACGTCTTTTCCTTTTCCTAGGAGTGTATTTTCACTTCCAGTTATACAGTTGCAGTTACATAAATTATGAGGCTTGAAAGCAGTTGATAACTTTCTTTTGAGGGAAGAAAAAGAGGACCTTGTACTCCTCCTTTACTTGTTCTTCTGATCAATGTGTGCTGATATAACCTGCTGGAGCAGGTATTCTTTGCAGGTCCTCCTTGGTCAATACCATGACTGTTTTGTTAACAACACAAACAATGAAGAGGAGCTTTTTTAATATGTAATAGCCCATGGCCAAAACAGAAATTTTGAAGTTATGGTGTGCATACAAATCTAAAAGTATAGAAGTCCTAATATAAAAGTTACTGACCCTATGGTCCACGTTTGAAAAGGTCAGTATACAAATTTGATGTTCTGAGAGGTTTTGAGATAGACGGTGTGTGCTGATATCCCATTTTTGCCAGTGGTAATAGAAAGTCTCAGAGAATTTTGTTCCCATAATTCAGAGATTTGGCAGGCTCATTTTACATTCTCTCAATTAGATAATATAACATTCTCTTAACTAGAATATCTTAGCCGTGTGTAGTGTTTAGCTTCTCTGGAAGTGATGGAAGGCACTTTCCAAACATAAAGGAAGACATTATCCAAAGTTAGCCTTTTAATCTATCTGAATATGACTTCAAGGATTGTTCTGGAAAGGGAATTTTAGAATATTTATAACTTTCTACATTCCTGTATTACCATATTTAAAGTTAGTAAATAATTGTCCTGGAATGTTTACAAATAAATTTATTGTACTGCACTGCACATGTTTTATTAAACTGCACTACAGGAGAGCAAATCTCCAAAATATTAGTCTAGGTGGATTCTTCAAGAAAATCTAGAAAGGGCCAAATTTCCAAAATCCTACAGAAAATGGATGACGTCACAACCCATCTATCTCAGGGCACAGTAAATATTGATTTGGTTCTTCAGCACTTCTGAAGTAAAACATTAAAACTATTCCTCCTCTAGACTGAGGAAGGGAATGTATACACTCAAAAGGTACTCCTGAAGTACAGTTATGTCTTTTCACATGAGTTTGCTAAGCTTGATGATTATTTGTAACACTCACCTTGGTCTCTCATCTTTGCTTCTGCACACACCTTTAGAAGAGGTTCTATCGCAATGCAGTGCAAAATATAAATAATGGAGAACTTAATCAAACAGGAAAATCTTAAGAGTTCATGTGCTTATGTGGTCTCATAATGGAAATATTTTTTTCCAGTGCAAAAGAATTGAGATGTGTTTATGACTGCAAATACTGTGGCAGAGAAATAATATTAAAATATTGTCAGAAGTTCAGTGGGGAACTTATAAATTAAATAGGTATTACTTACATCTTTGGTTTATGCAGTTTTTTAAATGTTTGAATAACAAAATAATGATACAGTTCACCTTAAATTCATTTAATAATCTTTTTATTGGTGCTCATATGCTTCATTAAGTAGTAAACTGCCAAAAAGAGAACAGCAGTTTGTGTCTTGTCACAGATGTGACATGGTTTAGGTAAAAATTGTCATTTTAAAAATTAAGAATGCTTTTATTCTCTGTGTGTTTCAAGCAACTTTACCTCTAGCAATGCAGAGTTGGATTAAAAATATTTTTATGAATTTGACAGTGTAGTTTAGGGAATTTTTGTACCTAATTTTCTTGTCATATAGAGGATATTCATGTTCAGTAGCAACTAGCATAATGAGTAACCAGAGTAACTAGCATCATAAAGTAAAGTAAGATCTACACCAAAAATCTCGAGAATGTATTAGTACTGCTGCTGAGTTTAAGAGTTTGGGTCTAAACTTTCCCCAAGCAGACGTGTTTCAAAGTAGAATTCTAAAATAACATCTCCATCTGAAAAAGAAGGGGATTTGCTAAGGGCTATCATAATTCTTTAATATCATAAACAGTCATCAGAAAACAAGTCTTTTTAAAAGGAAAACAAGTCTGTTTAAAAGGTCATGTTTCCTGTGAAAACAGACTGTCTCAGGCTTAAAATTGTCTGGTAAGAAAAGACTGGCTTGGGATACAAGTCACATGGGACATTTACGTGTCATTTTTTTCACTGAATTACATGGGGCAGGCTCAGTAAATACCAGCTCTTTCCTGATATATAATACAGTTCAACCTGTTACCACCTGAAACTTGCTTTATTTTAAATTAGGTTTTTTTCTTGCTAGATCAGAAGACAGTAGATGATACTGATAAAGAGATAAAAGGACATGTTGACCAGGCTCTGTTCATCACTGTTCTAGTCAGACTAAAGCAATATTCAGTGAGTCCACTGTGAATCAACATTGAAGCAAAAAGAGCATTAAGGTGTAACATGACTGAAAAAGCTCACTTAAAAGAAGTTTAACCAGAAGAACTGGATGTGAGTTCAGCAGTTATACAGATGCCTGTACAAATAAGGCCTCAGAAATAGTTTAGCAGAAATTAAAAAAATGGCTAGACAAAGCTTATGAGAACTTGAGCTAAAAGGTAGTTTTATTCTCAAATTGTCAGATTGTCATAATCAGATCCATTATAAAAAAAAAACAAAACAAACAACACTCCCCTCAAAAAGCCTTTAACTAGAGTCACTCTTGTGGGTCCATAATAAACACTCTGTCTTAGTGTATTTTGTCATAAAGGAATTGCAAACAGTATAGATGGATAATTAACTCAATAATGAATGTTCAATAGTTAATATTCATTATTGATTCCAAGTTCTAAAGTGAAGTTTTGTAGTAATACATTTATTAATTAGATTCTAATTAATAATTTCAACCTTGTAATATTTACAAAACAAGTACGTTTATCATTACTAACCAACCTGGATTCTAGTGATGATTAGCCTTCATTATGTTCAATTATAATTCTTGTGGGGCCATAAGCCTCTGCAAGTCTGGCCTGAGATTTCAGCTGAAATTTTTCAGGTTTATGCCTATTTCAATATTTCATTTTAAGAATAAATTATCCCTGCATTGGATAAAATTGTAATTATCCATAATCTTTTGAAACTAATCTCAAATCCTTAAAATAGAACCACTTTAGGTCTAATTTAAAATAAAGCTTAGATTAATAATCTGCATTTCAAGAAAAAAAATGTGAAGCGCAGCACTGTGTCTATATCTTGTTAAGTACATATATTTTTTTAGTGATTAATTGTCAGTATATTCTTGGAAGATATGATATTTTATATTCAGTATTGCATTTTAAACATTTCATACAGGATATAAGTATCAAAGTTTTAAATGACTATGGAGCTTCACTTTGCCGTCATAAGCTTGCTATCACTTACCACAGTAATCTTTTTAGGTCAGAAAGAACTTTATTCTCCTTTACACGTTCAAAAGGTTTTTAAAAGTTTGGGGCAGTTTTGTGTACCTTTAAATAGTGAAAAGAAAACTCTTTAATTGTGCTGATGTCTATTTTGTAACTTCTACCATTACAAAATTTCAATTTTTTCCCTTTCAGTTGTCACACTTCTAAAAATTCCAGACATATGCTTAGTTTTATTATAAGGATTTCTGTTCTGAATGATAGGTCTATAACAAGGACACTTACTATACCTTAGTTTCCAACCACATCAAACCCACTCTAATTATCATTGTGAACAGCTCTCTCTAGTCTTCCAAGGGTTCTCCTATAATGTGGGTGGAGTATATTGCATTTAATGAACTTAGCCTTTCAGAGTGTCATAGAAGATGCACTTAGTGTAATTTGCAGACTTGCATTGGATTATTCAAATAGTTTTTTAGGTTGTATCGGCATACTGCATGGAACAGTAGAATAAGACATCTATAAAAATATGATTATTCTGTTGCATCGTTTATGCTAGTTATCACTGTCAAGACCTGGTAAATAAGTTCAGTATATCTGCAACTTTATAACATTGTTTAAAATCCTTGTTCTCTTCAGCATGATTTAAGCTTTGGAAACTCAGTAGGTGCAATCATTTTATTTCACCAAATAGTAGCTATTGTTGAAATGTACAGCACAGATCCTTCTGTGTGCTGTATCCTTATCTGTGTATCCTAGAAAGTTAATCTAATGGATCCATTGTTTGTGCTTGCTCTAATATTGTGTTTCTTAATAAGCAAAAAAATTTCTGTTACATTTTCTTCCCAAAGTATGTAATATTGCCTAAGGACACTGGAGCCATTAAGAGTTATGTTTATCATATGAAAAACACTTCTTAAATTGTAGAAACTGTAGAACAGGTTAAAAGAAAAAAAAAAAAGGCAGAACATATGCACCTGTGTCCAAAACTGTGATTCTGAGAAATCTTCCTTAGATGGTGCCTAACTTGTATCTTAATTCGTCTTATTTTAAATTCATTTGTTCTCCACCTGTTTATAAATGCTTCCCTGAATGTTTTGTGCAGCATTTTTCCAAATTCTTGCATAAATGCTGATGGAAAAAGGCTTTCTTTGATAATATAATTCTTCTCTTTAGAACTTGAATAAAACCAACAGTTTTTAATTAAAATAACAAAGTTACAAAGGTGCATATGCTTTTTTTGTTTTATACTTTCTGTATTTCATTGTCAAGCATTTATCAACAAAACATGACACCTTTGTTGATGATACACAAGAGTTGAAAGTCCTGTGGTCAACAAAGAGTAAATAAAATCAGGCAATTATAGTGTCACTTTCAAGGTTTGCAGTTTTTGTGTGATTCTGAATAATTTGCTATAGATGTGGCATTAGGTGTGTACGGTAGAATGCCCACTGGAAAAATTGATACCACTCTTTGGACTACTATGGGTATGTTAACAGTAGGCATCTGTCGTGTTTCCTACTCTGATGATCTACTCTAACCCTGCTTAGATTCTGAGAGGGAAGATAATGTCAGATGGAACTATAATAACTGCTGATCCTTGCTTCCAAGTTTCTCATAAGTGTAGTTGTCATAATTATGAAAAATAATTAGTGGTGTACATAATAGTGAACTTCTAGCCTGAAAAACTGCAGATCCAATTTAAGCTGATGGCCAGAGTTAAGTATTTAACTGTTAAAATGGACATTAAAACTTGCTAAAAAAAATTTACAAAAATTCTCCTGAGAAATTGAGTGGCTATGGAAGAATTCTTAATGGAAAAATGCTTTAGTGCCTCAGAAATCTAAGCTATTTTTTTCTATAAAACAGAGCTATTTTTGTTGAAAAATTGATCTGTCATCTTTCTTATCTGAACTTTCTCTTTAAATAATTGCCTTAAGAGTTTTACTTAAAATTCTTTGCTTTGGCTTTAATTCTTGAGAAAGGTTGATAATACTTGAAGGAGAACGTTTGCATGTGAAAAAGACCCCAAGTATGTGAAAATATACTTTACTCATGCAGTATAATTTATATAATGGATAATTGTGCACATATATGGAGCTGATTTGACTTGCATGAACAAAGGCTTTAGGAATGGATAGGTGGATGTCCATGTATGCCTCAGATACTTGCAGGTCTCCCTCCACTTTCAAAACAAAGATAGCTTTCAGTTATAAATGAAATATATAATACTTCCTACTGCCAAAATATTGGATGAATTTAGTGAGACTATGTCTTTGTATGGTAACTGTGCTTACAAAAGAGCAGATAAGCAATTTAAGAATTTGTCTAGCAGAACTGCAAGCATTTTGTTTATCATGTACATTTTGTCTTTTTAAATTCCTTGGGTCTTCTCTGCCTTTATTGAAGCATTGCAAAGAAAACTAGCCTGCTTTTTTTCTTTTTGCCTTTTTTTTTTTTCCAAGTTTTGCATCCTCAGAAAATGGTCGCTTTTTACTAAGAAATATGCACAACCGAGCAGCATTTCTATGAGTCAGTGTACTTTCAAATTACTTTAATTTGAAAAATCAAATGCACTAACTTCTGACTCCTTAAAAAAGAGACCATGAAAAAATATTCAGAGAGTTTTATTCAAGTACAGCCCTATCCTTTGCTATGCTTTGTTTTATTTTTCAAATAATGTTGAGTTGATGAATGCTGAAGGAATGCAGTCTAAATTCACTAATGTTTTTTTTGCCTTCCTCAAAGTCGGGGAGGGAGAAAAACCCATGTGTTTTTTTTTGTGTAGTTATTGGGTTGTCTCAAGGGTGAAACACCCAAGCAGCTGCTACGCGAGCACATGCAACAAAAAACAAAATTAAAAAAAATTGATATATATGTTGGACTTACCTTAGTTAGAAACTTATGTTTTTATTCTCAATGGTAGTAGGCCTAAGCGCACAAAAGAAAAAACCTTTCGTTATTTTACATGCATCTGTGGAAATTCTGGAAATGACTTTGTCCAAACAAAGCAAGCAAGCTTGCTAAAGCAAACTAAGCCCAAAAGAATCGAGCAAGATAATTCCCTGTAATTCTTGTTAATTCTTTGGTGTAAGAGATCATATTTTTATTGAGCAGTTTGCAAAGTACTTGGTGAAAAGAGATCCTAATGTATGTCTAGGGCTTCTAGGTGCTGTTGCAATGTGAATTATTTAACACTGATAAGAATTTCTGTACATGGTAATTGTTAAGAAGAATTTTTATTCATAGTGCATTTAAGAAAAACAATCCCTAATCTTCCCTGCTTCAACTCAGAGTTTTTGTTTTGCTTTAAGGTAGGGTCTACATGTGAAAAAATGTCAGGACAGTTAAATAAAGTGATTGGTCCTGCTTTACTGAAATGTAATTAAACATAAACTTAGAATTAGTGTTGAGAATAGAGATTAAAAGTTGAGCAGTGCTTCTGTTGTAAGTGATACTGTTCCATGCAATATACAGTATTTTTTTTGAGTTCTGTCTGAAATAGTCCTGACAGATCTTTTCAAACTCATTTTTTGTCTCTTCTAATATTGCATCATTTCATGTCTCATCTTTATTGCTTATCTTTTCCTGTCTCTGTGTTTTTATTACTCAGAGCTGAGGTTTTACATGTTACATTATATTTATTAAAAAATAATTAAGCAGTGATTAATGATTTTTATATCATTATTATATATTAGATCAGGTGTTAATCTGTAACTTCAAAAGCTCTTGTAGTGATTGGTTTAGGTGCCATGGAAAGAAATCAGTTAAACAAAACTGCACAGCGAACAATACGTTTTCTTTGAATATTTGTGTTACCGAGGAAGGAAGCAATGTTCTATACACATCACTCAGTGGAAGACTTCCAGTACTGAAAAAAGATTTTACTGTATTGCAAAGATATCTCATGCAATGAGGATAGAATGAGAGGTTTTCTTAAATCTGTCAGTATATTGATTTATTACACACACTCTGTAAAGAGCATAAGAATAGATTCTCCGCTAGAGCGATTTATCAAAGCTCATTGTCATGGGATATCAATCTTCAGAAGCAGCGTAGGAATTCTGGTTTTAATTATTGTTTTCTGAAATTTTTATGCTAATCTCTGACAACTTTTATCTCACTTCTCTCAAATCCTAGGTGAGATCCAAGTTTTCAAATTGGACATTTATCCTTAGCAGCGCAGTTCCTATGAAAATGAAAAAGGTAAAATTCTGGATCATATGTCACAATCCAGTTAACACTGTAAAGATCAATCAGATATCTTAAGGTGTGTACTGTGCCACAGGATAAACAAAGCTGCCTCCCTGTGAGCTTGCCTGAATATCAGGCAATAGAGGCTGACTACATTCTAGTGTGTTAGGCAACATATTGCCTTTGAGGAAACTCATTTAACGAAGTACCTATGCTCAAATATTTTAGTATCCTGGGAGCAAAAAACCCCATGTTTCTGTCGGGGAAATGAAGGAAATATCAGTCCTGAGCTTCCTGAACACTTCAGAATCTCTGATGCCCAAGCCAAATCCCAATAATCCCATTTATCTTCCCTTGAGGGTCTGATTTAGTGAGTGTACCTCGATAACGCTCAATTTACTGCTTTAGAAGCAGGCTCCACATCAGACTGGTGCATAAAATAGCTAAACTGTAGTGGTAAGGTCCTATTTTTTATGTACCAGGTGTTAAAGTAAAAGATTCATGATTTCGTTTGGTGGTTTTCATAGAATATGGTCTTTTGAGCCTTGATGATATTTATCTAGTCTTTGTATAATGTCCTCTTAGCAAAAATATTCAGGCAGAAACCTGATTAATAAAGTAACTAAGTGAAGGAAAGGAACAGTGTTCATGACACATCCTCGTTTTCAGAGATTCCGTATTAATTTGTTCTAGGCAGCTCCTTGATCAGCATAGTTAGTTGTTTTGGACTTTGGTCTAGTGCCATAAACCCTTCAGTGACCTTCAGAATTTAATTCAGGATTCCATGTTCCACTGCAAGACTTAGCAGCCTAAATGTTAGGCAAGGTAACATGCCGTGCTGGAGTGCCTGTTTACCTGCAATAAATACCTCCTTTTGTTTACAGTAGCCTATTCCACTTCATAAACAGGCTACACATGGAAAGTAGTAATTTCAAATAAAATTTAAACCTGCATTGAAAGGTTATGACTGAGGAAAGTTCTCAGGTTACGGAAATCATTAGAATAAGAGTAATATATGCACTTACCACTATTTATACTAAAAATGAAATAATAAATAATTAAATCTCTAAAGCTAGCTCTTCTTTGTGCTTCTGATAATTATTTTATGCATAGGCAAGTGGATTGATCAGCTTCTACAGGAGAATTATGTAACCTAATCCTTGAAAAGCAACATGCAGTATTTTATCTTTCTCAATCATCTGATAAATCAAGCTTTCTAAAACTATTCCCAATAAGATAATTAGCAATTATTTAGTTGTGATCAGTTGGAGGTGAACGTAGCCCCTTGACCTGACAGCAAACAGCCAATGTTACAGACTTTCTAAAAATGACAAATATTTCCATATATATGAAAGTAGACTACTAAAAATAGTTACTTTATGAATTTATATAGTACCACTCATCTTTAAATGTACAAAAGATGCACCAAAATATTTAAGTATACGTGTAACTCTAAAGTTTGTCACAGCTATAATAAAGAATATAATTTGACTCTTCTGTAGTTTCACTTTAGAGTTTGCATAAACTTATAATTAAGCAAGTGCTTAAGCACTTTGCTGGATTTTGGCCTAAGAGCTTAATGATTATTTTACAGTATAATGACATGTCCAGTATGAAGGGAAACAAACCCTCTGTCTATAGGACTTATTTGCCATGAAAAAGTCTGTCGGTATGTTGCATGATAATCAGTTCAATTCAATGTACAGTAAATTGGATCATTATTATTAATTTTCTCATCTCCCAAGCAATTCATGAACCATTTTTAGAATTTCAAAAAAACAGTTCATGAATCAGACAAAAAAATTAAATAAGAACCCAGCCCACAATGAGATGATGAGTCAGAGTTCTTTTCTGTAGCAGTGTCGACCGAAGTACATCTGAAATCTAATGAGGATTGGCACTGATGCAGAAAAGGCCATGATGAGCATGAAACAATATGTTGAATTTACATGTTAAGACTTTTTGTTGGTTTTGGCAATTTCACTGAAGATTATCTGAAAAATCCATAAACATCTGGATGAGAAGAGAGTAGGGGGGGTATCACTTTATACTAAAATGATGGAGTTTATATTGGGATACAATACTATAAATGGAAGAGGAAAGTAGTTTCTTGCACAGCTGTTTCCAATTTTGCTAATCTATATTTCAGGCCAAATTCACCATGGAATTAAACCACACATTTACATTGATGTCTATGTGTCTGAATTAAAGATAGGGGGAAAAAAACTTTTGAAGATCACTAAGTCTCAATAATACTTTGGAGGTATTTAGTCAGCTTTATTTTCAGAAGACAAAATTAGCAAGTACAGCTGCTATTTATGGGCCTGTAGTTTTTGAAAGTGAAGGACTAAGTTTTCAAAAGGACATATGCACATTTTTAGGCCCTGAAAAATGGGAGCAAAAGAGGCTGTTCAGAGTTAAAGCTTACATTTTAGTCCGATATCAAACAGTTTTGTTCTAAAGGTTCTGTGTAAACATTTGAACTTGAAGTTGCTGACTGTCTACAAATTTTAATAGTAGTTTTTAACAACAGATGCATGTGCATATAAACCCTAGGATCCAGCAATGGTTCTCATGGCATATTCTGAAAACTTGAGAGTATGTCTCTTTGCATTTATTTGTAGAACAGTAACTACCCATAGCCTTTTTCAAAGGTTTTCCTGTCTTTAAGAAATAAACTGAACTCAGTCAAAAACAGTATGTGTTTTGCTTCAGCAAAAAGAAAAGAATGAAGAGATCAGAAGTGGAAAATAGTGTTTTACAAAGGTCATGATGAAGCTCATAAAATTATTGTGTGTGTACTAAGATTGTTAAGATTTCCTTTTTAGCATGTATAATTAAGGGTATTAATGAGATCTACATTTTGTAATAAAAAAAAATTAGGATAAAGGACACATTCCTATTTGTACTACAGTATACAGTACAACAAAGATTTTGATAGTGGGATTGGTTTTGCAGCACTTATCAAAGACAATAAAGGCAGTACATCTTGTTTAGTCCACATAGTACATTTGAAAGAATGGATGTAGTTTCAGACAAAAAAATCTCTTCTTTCTTCAACAAATAGCTTTAAAAATGGAAGCAGGTATTACTCCTTTCTGGAGATACTATATCTCAAACTTTATGTGAAAAATATAGAGACATTTTTAAGGTTAGTGTGTTTATGCAAGTGTTATAGTGCTATAGTTAACTATAGATCAGAGATATTGTCAGTATTATGCTGTATGGGCCTGATCCAGAGGTGCTTTATGACATACTAATAAATGAAGTCCTTCCAACTTCGGCAGACCATGTTGCAGGTTTGTTGTAGCATAAGTCTACAGCATGACATAGTGTAAGGAACTCAAAAATAAGATCTTAAGTCATACCTTTTATTAGAACTATTTTATATCCAAAATATCAAATAAATATGCACCAACCATTCAGTTGTGATACTGATCAGATTATTGCATATAACTTTTAACAGACTGTTTGTAAAGTCTTGCTTTCTGGTGATCTTTTGGCACTAAAAAGTAATATTCATACTCGTATAAGCATGATCATCAATTTCAAAGACAGGTTTTCAGGTCAGGATTTGTTTGCTTCTTTTACTTCTGACTAATGATAGCAATAAAATCTTTTGGAACATTCACTTGTTTACAATCTAAAGTCAAGGGAATTTGTAGTTTCATACCTTCAGCTTGTTTTTTTCTGTCATTGCACACTTGAAGCTCTTGACGACTCAAAATATTGGACATTGTTTGGTGCAAATAATAAAACTTTTTTTTTAATTAAAGAGGAGACTTGGAGGGAAGTTACCACAATTTTAGTGGCGCTAATAAGTTTTGAAGATTGTGTACAGCTATTTACTCTGCTGTTCAATTAAAAAAAATGTCGTTACTATGGAAACTACTAAATCACATGATTTACGTGCTATTTGGAAGAGATAGGCTTCTCTTTACAGAGAGATACCAGTATGTCGGTTGAGCTGTAGAGTTTATATGTTTAAATCACTAAAACCAGAATGCCAACAACAGATTACCATGGATTTTAAGAAAAGGGCATTGTTTATCTGAAGAAATAATGATAAACTATTTTTCAAGCTGTGGGTTCTCATACGTTTTTCTTTAAACCTCTTAGATCCTTTGCATTTATACTAGAAACTTTATGTTCTAATTGATTTTATGTTAGGGCCTAAGCTTTATTTTAAAAATGAAATAAAGAAAAACAACTGCTTTTCTGTTCCTAATGAGTTCTTAGTAGCTTTATGATATCAAGATTTAAGGGGAATGATTAAAAAAAAAGAAGCTGGAATGCAAAAGTAATGAAATAAGAATAATTTTCTGAATGCAAGAGACTTATAAAAGAATTGAATTGTCGAAAAGCTACATATCCAAATAAAGAAGCAGGAAGGGAAATTTAAAAATGTTAACAGTATGTAGAGAAGCTTGAAATTTTATTCAAGCCAAAGTAGTATTGCTCAGAAACTGGGAATCTGACCCAATAGTAGCATTAGCTACATAAATGATAAGGGTGAGATGCATAAGGGGTAATTAGGAAACCTATCTGAAGATTTACAGTCTGATTAGAATTCTACTGATTTTAAAATAGTTTTGGATCAGGTGTCTGAGCAGAGTCTTAACTGACAACTGTCACTTGTATTGCCGGTATTTCTGCCGTCACCATGGCCAGTTATCTTTCTCTGACCATTCCTATGAATAACTAATGCCATGAAATAGCTAGAATAATGCTAGTCATTCCCAGCTACCTCTAATGAGTTTCAGTCTGAAAGTGATTTTATCCTTGCAGCAGGGACACGCAGGAAGAACACCCATCAGAGTTACCTTTGCCACTGGTTTTTCCTACGGTCACAATGAGGCCAATATTCCTCCCTGCTTCTTAAGACTTTATTATGCCTTTCTGGTGGTATACTTGGGCACTCTACTTCTTAAGCTCTCATTTCATATTCACCTTTGTCTGACAGATAATACAGAAAGATATGGAAATGCACAAGAATATGGCCAGGAGAGAAGGCTGATTAAACAGTGGATAAAACCTTGGACAATATTGTGGTTGAACATGCACTATGGACACAGCTTGAATAGTTGCTATTATATGTATATATCCTTTCATCCCCCAAACAAACCCCAAAAACTTATTATTTGGGAAACGTAGTTGGAATAGGTGTTCAGCTTTTACGAGATCTCTTGCAGGAACAAAATGAAATTTCCCCTCATTCAACTTCTATAATAAAAGAGGGGTACATTATAGTATCAGAGAAAGTGTGTGAAACTATTGTTTGATTTGGAATTACAACAATACTGCAACAAATTAGGGCAAAAATATATAAATTTTCATGGCATCCTTCTGTGTACTCTCTCCTTTTGATGATGAGGTTTATATCTTAAAAAATCTGTCTGTTGATATTCTGCAAGTTAACAAATCTCTGTGACTATTGTATTCTAGAATATGTTTTAAATAATTGTTAGCCAATTACAGCAAAGCCTTTCATTCAAATCCAAGGAAGTTTAGTAGGTCTCTAAGTATACATATGTTTTCTGTATGTTTTTTATGTATGGATGTCTCAAAATTCATAGTGTGTACGTACTTTGGGGTAGGTGCAATGATAAACAAAATGCTGATTTTTAAAAGCACGCTCCATTATGGGCATGTTATTTTGATTTCGAGTCAGCTAGGTGATCACAGTTTCTAGACATTATTGACAGATAGCTGCCACCCTCCATAAAAGTTTGAACCATAGATATGATATTCAACAGCTAAATATGTCTGGATGGTCCTCAGATCTTAAGAGAAATTCAGGATCCCAGATCTGGATGTACATCCCAGGATGCATCGTAACTCAGGTTTGGACAGGATGTTCATACATTCTGTCCCTTCTTTCTCTTTTACTTTTCCTGTGATTCCAGGTTCTAGATGAACGAGGAGCTATGTGTTGGCTCTTGTTCCAGGATTTAAATATAGCCTAAGTGAACTCTTATTTACTATAGACAGGAGAGCTGTGGAACTCCTTGCTAAATGGGTCGTGGTTGCAAGACATAAGTCTAAGAAAAAAATGGGAAGTGCTCGAAAAAGAGCTATTTTGCTTTACTCAGCACCAGAGTGCACAAGTATCTACATCTTAATCATCAGTAGGACATACACTATGATCATGTAAAAATATTGGCCATGTCCATGCTTTTGTTTTCGTGCGCACCTCTGAAATTCTGTGTAATCGTTATTGTATTGCTAGTGTGAAGGTCGTCTCCTTTCCCTGGAATAAATGGGGAGGTTTGGTCAGAGCCGTGGGTGAATACGAACTGCCCTTTTGACTTGAAGAGGAAGCAATTCCACCTTTCACTCTGCCTCTCTCCCTGCAAAGGCACTGCAACCTTGATAAAGCTTTGAGGTTGGGACTTTACTGACATGTTTGTTCAGTCATATTCTTCACTTATTCATGGACTGTTAATTAATTTTCTAGTGTATTTGAAGTTGGACTTTATAGTAAGTTGCTTTTTTTGAGTAAATCTTTTTGATTAAGCCATCTTCTGAAAGGAATTGCCTGAATAAATGTTTTTATATGTAATATATAGTATTTTGATCTTATATTACATATGTCCCATTTGTTGATTGGAGATTATTGCAATAAATCACCTTTTTTTTTAATACAGGCACAAAACCAACATATCATCATAAAATTACAATAATTTTGTAGAATGACATTTAACTCAGATTTTCATTAAAACTACTTTTTAATAATTTTATTTCTTTTAATTCAAAAAGGAAAAAAAGCCTTTCCATCTGTTGTTCTTCTCTATTTGCTTTCTCCTTTCAAACAATTTTGCCCTTCTGTTTTGCCAAAAATAGTTGTACTTAACTAGCTAAAGAATGAAGCTACTGTGCAACTTGCCACATCTCTCATGAAATTTTTTACTGTTCTCGCTATTGTTTTATTATCAAACCGCAAAAGAAACATTTGAGCTTAGCGTCTCCTGCACTCCTATTATAGGTGCTGTTTTGTGCATTTCAGGTATGATGGCTTGTTAATGGAAAAAATTAGATAATATTTTAACAGCACAGAAAATCACATCATTTAGAATGTTATTATCTTACTTATCATTACTAAAAGCTGTATTCATGATTCTAAAGAGATTCAATACTATTTTTTCTTTTCTTTGAAACTGAGCTGCCTGCAATGGCTAGAGTTAATCTCCATGGTAATGGAATGATTAGAGGGTCAAACTTAGAAATCTCATTCCTAAAGTCTATGAGATATTTTTTTCCTTAGATCTAATTGAGAATGAGATTATAAATAAAGATTCACAGAAGTAAATCGCAAACTCAACTTAGTTTTTCTGTGGGAAAGAAAAGTCTTACTCTTAGTTGCATTTCCTGTTGAATATCTTTTTTCAAAACTACATATAATTTTCTTTATTAAAATAGAGAATATAAAGGTAGTGATAGATATAATGAATCTTGACAAACTGAATGTTTTGTCTGTGTCCTAATGACAAAACCATTAAGAGCCTGACGTATTGTGGCCTAACGGAAATCCTGAAAAGGTGATTAAACAAGCAGTTGAAAAACTTATGCAAACAGTATTTGTTAAAGGTTAGGCAAACTCATGAAACACTTCACGTGGTTTCCATCATAAATTGGTCCAGAGTCCAGTACAATTTTGTATTTTCATGGATGATTTGGATGATGGGATAGGGAGGATGCAAATTTCCAAGTAACACAAAGCTGGGAGGGGCTGCAAACCTGTCACAAGTCAAGAGGCAAATTTGAAATGAACATAAAATAGTGATAAATGATTTAAAGTAAATCATTGCAATTAAATTAGGACAAGAGTGAGATTTTTATTTAGAAAACATCAATTCTATAAGAACAAAGTGAAGATTACTGGTGTATTGATAGTTTTGTGGAGGAGGATCTAGAGATGCTGGGTACAATATCATGCTGTGATGCAAAAGAACTTTCATAATGGGCTGCATAAATAACAATATTTTATTTAGAGACTGTTACATTTGAAAATATTTTCTCTCTTCAGTACAAATGATACCTTGAGCAGAAAAGGAAGAAGGCACAGAAAATAAAAATAATAATTAGAGCTCTAGAAAACATGCTATTTATACAGTCATTTTGGAAGAACATGGGTATGCTCAATCTAGAGATGAAATCACACAGAAATACCAGGCCACTTAAGTGTTCAAAGTTGTAGAAATTCCTGAGTGGGTAAGAACTGTTCTTTATGTTTATTGGGGATGAGAAGCACTGGGGCTTAAATAGCCAAAATGTAAAAAATTATATATTAGGACCCTTCCCCCCAACTTTAGGAAATCTCATTTTCAATGAGATTATTTAGGGAAATTGTGAAATATTTGTTGTTGGGCATTTTTAGACAACACAAACAAATGAGAAATGTGAGGAATGATTGATGCCCTATTGCTGCAGGCAAATGGACAAGACAATCACACCAGGGTCCTTTCTTCTCTGTAAGATTCTGAAAATTCCTGTTCACATGGAAAACTCAGGTTCAATTTTAAAAAAATAGACTCAGAACAATAAAAAATACTTTCATGTTTTTGTTGTTGAAAAACATAGGATATAAAACATGATCTTTGAAAGATTCTGTGTTATTGTCCATTTTACTTCTTTCTAGGTTTTAGGTATTCCCAGAAATTACTTCATTATTTTATATTGGATTTCATAGATTTCTGTGAAATTCTGTGAAATATTTGATGTACAAAAGGATCATTGTTCCAGATTTTCAGATTTGACCTAGCTTTCCTTCCAATAATTCAGTCTTATTTAAGATAATGTAGGCAGATATACACTTACTCCTATGTATAAAAAAGGGAAAAAGAAAGCCCCAAATCCATATTGCTCAAAACTAAAAAGCAGTATGGGCATGTAGTCTTAACGATGTAACATACCAAGAGGATTGCTTCATCCTCACAAATGTTTTTTTTCTAGGTTAATTTATGGAAGGAGTCCTTTGCAGTCTGTTCCTGTCCCCTAGTCCTTGAAAAGCAAGGGCACAGTTAATTGTAACAAGAACCACATATGCCACAAGACAGACCTTTGTATGTTGCTCTGAACCAACAGAACCAACAATGTCAGCTTTGTGTCCCCAGGTTCTGGGGTTCGTCAGTAGTAGGAGACCAAAAGAATCTTATTAGTCATCTGTCCTTTCTGGTAATTCTGTCTCTTGTTGGTCCCATTCATAAGATTTTGGACTGGAATAGACATAGCTTGCTGCAAGTTTTTATAATGCTGTGCTCTGTCAGTATTTCACATCAACACAAGGATTCCGACTGACCATTTTTCCCCATTTTGATTGTGCTTCATATCAGATAAATACAACTAACTTTTAGTTTTTATCATATGAAATTAAAAGTTTATTATCAAATATTTTAAATAAATCAGGTCAGTAATAATAGTAAGTAAGGTCAGCAATTCAGCTAGAAAACAAAAATGTGGTGCTTGTATATAAAAAGGAGAAAAACAATATAGGCATTACAAGCTAGTTAGTCACATCTTAGCAGCATGTAAAACAATAAAATTTGAAGAAAATGATTTCATTCAGAGGACTAAAATGCTACAGCAGTTTGTGGAAGAGAATTGTACAAAACTAACTTAATTTCTTAAGAAATTATGGCAAATTTCATTTCTGTGGACTATAGGAAGGTATATGAGATGATGAGACAAAATATTAGTGAGACCACCATTTTAGTGCTGAAAGAGGAGTATGAAGCTGATTGTGTGGGTATATGGTTAGATTTCCTTAAAAAGCAGTCTTGAGGCCAAACTTTTTTTAATATTTTACTAATCGTATTTGCAGAAAATGCAGCCTCCTTTTGAAATTTGTTAATAACACAAAGCTAGTATTGGAAACCAGTAATAATAAAGATGATAATCAAAATACGCTGAACAGTAAGGAGCAGAAGAACCTGCAGTGAGGTAGCAGTAAGAACTTACATTAGTCTGGCATCTCATCAGTTAGAAGCAACTGAGGAAGAAGAGAAGGATGTGCTTGTACTGGGTGATTGCAGGATGACTGTTAGCCATGAATGTAGTACAATTGTGAAAAAGCAAAAATGCAGCCCTAGAATGTGTCAGCTGAATTACTTCCAGTAGAGAAGGAAACTTCAGTGCTACTTAAACCCCTGCTGAAGCCATATGGGGAATACACAACAAAATTCTGACCAATGATTTTTAAGAAAGGTGCTGTGTATAAACAATAATACAACAGGAAGGAGAAGAATTACTTCAGCTAGAAGATAACGTTGGCAGAAGAACAAATTCGTATAATTAGACAATAGTACAAATCAGTACGAAAATTGAAAAATACATTCTTAACTGTTACAGTTGTAAAATTTTAGAATAACTTTCCAATCTTAGCAACAGGAGAAAAAAGCTAAATAATTTAAAAATAGAGCTCAGGAAACTTACGAAGGAATTGGAAAATGTAAAGGAGGCCCAGACCCCATGGTGTAGGAGTTTACTTCCAGCCATGTGTGACTATACCACTGTGTTTGACTAAGACTTAGATAAGAGCGAGTGCTCTCCAGCTCCCTTTGCACAGAGCAACCACGAAACTGAAAGCGACCTCTGAATTTTTGAAAATTTTCCACATTTTCTGACACTGGAGGGTGGAATTGACTATATCTACATTTCTATCATAATTTTATTTTTCATGTGCATTTGGTTAGATAAGTTACCTAGAAATAGATGCAATTAACTCAATGGCTCTTCTAAGTGTTTCCACATTCTCGGTGCTGAGTTCCCTAAATCTGCATTAGCTCACATGACAGTAACTCTGTATTGCTTCATAGTACAGAATCTACTCTATTTTAGAAGGATCTCTGGCTGCTCTGTGAAGAAACTGGTAACGATGAAACTATTTTTATTGACTAAATTTTAAATACCTACTTTTGAGATTATAACATTCTGTAGTTGAATCAGTTATGCCTGCTTAAAATACTTTAAAGTTTAGTATTCTTTTTGGAGATGATTTATTAAAGAGTGTGAATCAATAGAATTATCCATGCCTAAAGCCAAAAATGTCCTTAAGTGCTGTCATTGCTTGGAGTCTTCTTTTTATACGTGCAATCTCTTCAAAATTATCCATTCTCTTCCTGCCCCATCGTATGCTGATTTCACTGCTTATCATTGTACTCATTCTTCTCTTATTATTTAAACTTCTGTGTATTTACCCAGGTATTGACTTAAGCATTGAGAATAAGCTTTGTGGAGGCATTTTAATTTCTATTTGTTGTTACAATGCTTCATAAAGTGGCGTTCTAGTCCAAGACTTATGATGATACAAACTTTTAAAAATATTATGAAGTATTTTAATGAAAGATGTAGTTCATGAAAGAAGGTCCTCGATTTCATTGATCCTCACATGAACAGGAGGGTTAGACAAGATGACCTCCAATGGTCCCTTCCAAAGTCAACCAGGTCATAGCTATGGTCATACATAGGTAGCTTTTAATCCCCATGTGGGTGTTGTATGAGGATCATCCTGAGAAATGCGCATTCCATTCTTCTAATATTAGAAGATTTCTGAGACAGCAGCAGGGCTAGTGTTTCTTGTTAGACTCCCTACTACAAGTTTTTTTTTTTTTTTTGATGGACCTTTGGCACAGAAGAAGAAAAGCTATCAATGAAGTATCTTCCTAATGGTAATTTTATTAGCTAGAAGTGATGAAGGGGACAAAGGAGAAGATAGCCTATGACAGCAATACTCAACACCTCTGTTTTTCCTGGAATTTGGTTTTCAGTCCTTAATTTGGTGCTTCATATAGATTTTTCTTCTGTTATCTCAGTGTAATAAATATACTGAGAAAGAATTTCTTTTCCCAGCTGCATCACTGTACCACAATGGTTTATTTAGACTAGTGGTTATATCAGAAGCAAGCAAGACAAAACAAAACTGATCATTTGAAGTAAATGCTATTGAGGTCCCTATTATATAAGGGGTAGATGATTTCTACTATGACCAGGTGTGCATCCCTCTTTCCCATCATATTCGATTTTCCTTTCTTTCCCTTGATGGAGGTTTTTCTGTATAGCTGTACTATAGTATCACCTGAAGGTTGACTTGTATCTTAACATATTTGAAATGCCTCAGAAAAGATATTCAAAATGGGATTGTACTTACTGAGAATACCTAAGAAAACATGTTGTTATAACCTTAATTTGATAGCTGATATAGAAGGTAGAGATATTATGACCTAGAAAAATTCTTGGTTTAAACATTTATCCATCTTCTAATCTCTAAATGTATTCCTGTTAAGAAACACTGCCTCAGTCATATCAGTTAAATGGAAAACAAAAACCCCTCAAACAAAACCCACAAAAAAGTCCCAACAAACAAACAAACAAACAAAACAAAAAGAAAAGGAAGAAAAAGAAAAAAAAAAAGTATTTGTTTCTTGAATGACTCCTCGTCATTTTTTTTTTATTTCTTCCCAGATTGCCAGGAATGCTCTGTCCTAGACTGGGATCATATCTGATATATCACATCTCGTTTTAATTGGAAAAGGAGCCAAGATTATAGTGCAAATCACCTTATACTCCATATAGATAAAATACAGACAATTCTAAGCGTGAATAGGCCATGTGAGACACAAAAGTATTTTGTGCCACATACATAAAGAACATGGTGAAAAGGCATTTAAAAAAATCGATAAAACCATATGCACTAGTTGCATGCCTACTATCTACTATTTGTCTTAGCAGAACTCTTCTGACAAATGACCTTTGCTATAGTGATCCAGGTGAAGAAATACTTGAGTGTTTCTCAACACTCTGAAAGTTCTGAAACTGTGCTGCTGGTTCTGAAGCTGTGTTGCTGGTTATGTCTTCATACTGAGTCAGTATTCTGGAGTACTCAAGCCAGCGGACTGAAGAGGATTCAGAACTCAAACTGCAAGAACTACAGTAAATCTAATGGAGAATGGTCATTTTATAATCTGTTTGTGCTTATTCCTAAAATATGTTCGTAAATATTTCAGACACCCGCCAACCTGAAATTATAACTGGTATTATCTTTGGTTCCTAGAAGAAGTCTATGCTCTGGATGTTGTTTTGAAATGGGTTCAAGAGCTATTAGCATAATGTGCCTTTTCTTTACTGTTTCATAATAATAATTCATTTACTTTAAACCTCAAGAACTGGACTTGTGTGCATTTGTGTGTGTGTGTGTATTTATTATTTTCACATGTATAAAAATATTATGTATATATACAGTATACCTATATGGGTGTGTGTATGAATACAGTCACCAGGATCACCTTTTGAGGCTAAATAGACACTGTAAGTGGATTGATTCTACTGAGACTGAACTTATGTTTAAGTTTTCTGGAAGCAAAATAATATCTGTCATACGCAAATCTTTGATATTGACAAGCACAAGTTTTATACATTTATTTGATTTTAATTCAATGTTGAGATACATATATCACATTATCAACCTCCTGAAATCCCAAGGAAGGCTACTTATGCTCACCAGACAGTAATATCTGATGGAAGAGGATTACTAGAGTTACATTTTCTAAACTGTAATTGGTCAGAGAAATTATGCAGACGACTTGAAACTGATCACTGAACATTTAGTTTTTCATTACTAATGGGAGTCATCATCATGCATTGAAATTTGTATTCAGGTTCTAAAATAGCAGATTTTCAAATGTGCTGAATACAATGGTTTAATTATCAAAATGACATAAAATTAACAATTTATACAATGTGCATTTCTAACACATTTGTATTTCTATTAATCTAGGTTCTGTCAAAAGTATAGGTAGACCCAACCAAGCTATTGTTCCCATGCGATAAATCTCAGACTGTGGCTGTCATCTGGAAGATTATATTCACGTTTTCCTCTTATTGAAAATTGACTACAGTTGCATCAGACAGCACTGTGGAACTGAGTTATTAAAGTAGTTTTTTATAGTAATGGGAAAAAATACACAAGATTTAAATGAGGGTTTTTTTTTTTAAATGTATGTCATGGTAGGTCTCAGTTATACACTGTATCCTGTGCTTGGACTTCAGCTACTTGAATGGTAAATGCTAAAATTCTACTTTCATTTACAGCTGTAGTAAGGTGAGACAGCTGCACAGCCCCCACATGCATTGAGAACAGAATTTGACCCACAGAATTCTGCAGGTGTTATATCCAGAAAAAGTGCTTGCAAAAAGAGTATTTATTGACCATGTATGATCAATGAATTTCTAATTTTTCTTTTCTTGGCAAAAGAAAGTTACTCCAGCTGTTGCTTATAGAAAAGCAAGCCAAATTTTATATTGCCATTCAATTGCTTCTGTACAAGTCTTTGTAAAGTTCTGGCTACAAAGTCTTTACAATCGGTGATGGTGCAAAAAACTGAAAAATAGAATTTCATTTTCAGTTTCCATACGAAGTCTGAAGTGTTAGAAAGTGTATTCATTTCAATTACAAATAGAGAAAAAGTGTGGATGGAGTCAAAGAGAAAATAAAGATGGAACCCAGCAAATGTCGCTTTATATTGTAACTTTTGAACTATAATTGCAACTAGCATGAGAGCTTGTGCAAGCTATCTAAACCTGAAAGAAGCAAGAATAATAGTACTTATACAGTGCTTTTTACTTTCAAATTGCCTTATAAACATAGGGGATACAATGTTTTCCCTGTAAGCTTAGCTCAGAATGCTATACAGTGTATTGATACTTTTATTTCAGAGTACTGTATGTGATTAATGTGGGGACAGAACTTTTACTGATTAAACTTAGTGATCATGTATATAAAGCATGGAGTTATCTATAAATATAATCTTTATTAAAGCAAAAAAAAATTACTATTATCTGAAATTCAGGCAGTCAGTATCTTCTATAATCCAAACCTTTTCTCTTTTAAGTTTTTTCAAGACATCTTGATTTCAGAAGGGTCAGGATCAGTGCATTCATTAACATAACAAACAAAAAATAAGTCTATCAATCATACAGCTAGTATGTTTGTGTGCAAGGCCACAACTTCCTGGGCAAATTTTCAGTTTACTGCAAAAGACACCAGACTGATTGAGAGAGATTTCAAGTCCATAGTTTAGACTTTTTAAACTATTTTCAAATGTATCCCGTTTTTCCTAATTTTTATATTTTCTCTTGTTTTTTAGAAAGGACATTTCACAGTCTGCTCTAAGGGCTCATATATTTCATCAAAGCAGGCGGGGACTGTATGATGTATGTTTATTAGCTTCAGAAGCACATCTGTGAGCTCAGATTGGATGAAAGGTCATAAACACAATGAATGTTGCTAGGTAACAGTGCCTTTTAGTCAATTTAGTTGTGAAAATGAAAGGTTTTTTTGTACAAAGATAGGCTATTTGGATAGTACAATGAACAGTCACTTTATTTTGATCTTCAGTGCTGTAATTTTAAAATAACAAACCTTTTTCCCTTGAGAAAAAAAAAAATCACATTTTCTCTATTTATAATGTAGTTTACTGGAAAAAATTCAAAGTCATAATAAAAATGAAAGCTGAGAGGAAATTATGATTGTACCTGATTAATGAAAGAATAATTTCTGTTACTTGTAGTGGCTTTTCAATTCAAAGTGAGAAATATTAATCACTAAGGAGCACAAGGATATCTACTGAAACACTGTAAAACCTAGAGTGGTGCAAAAGAGCGATAAAACAACAAACCTTTTCCTTTTTAAAAACATTTGCTTTTTCAACCAAACTCTCTACATGAAAGCAATCACTGTGCTTTTGAGGGATCTTGACTCTTGTATTCTTTAAAAGGATTAACCTAAAAGAAAACAAACTTCTACTAATGCAGTAGGACTGAGAGTTTGTGTTTGCAAGTTGGATGAGCGATACAATACTAGGTTTGCAGATTGACATAACTAAATGCAAAGGTGTTTTTTTTGGTCAAAGATTACATTATTTTTATGGATTTTTAAAACCACATGATTTCATATTGGAGATAGTAATTTTATGCAATGGCTACTTAATGTCAAAAGAAAAACTGCCCTGAGGGGAGGAACTTGAGCTCATTAGTCTCACTTGAGACGAATGTGAGGTGAGAATTTAATTTATGCTCTATATTTTTGTGCAATGACTCAAGCCAGCTTCAATAGCAGGGAATAGCATAATCAAATTCAAGATAATTTGTCTGTTTGCTCAAGTTGTTCCTTGATATATTAGTTCCCATGAGTAAAAAGTTATAAAAGATATTAATATGTTTGAATAGTGCCATAAAAATTTAACAACAAATCATGATGAGGTATATATCTAGATGAAGGCAGTGTAGTTACAGCAATTTATGGATCAGCTCCTTACTTGATATAACCTGATGCGCTGAAAAAGCTATCACAATCTAAAATTGCAAACCGTAGGATGATGTCTATGATATTTGTAAAGTTGCTTATCTTAGTGGCACGTTTGTCATGTGATCTGGCCTTGATTTGAAGGGCTTCTGCAGAGTCTAGATCCTTTGTGAGTAGTGGCTACAACTCCCTCTGCTTGTTTTAATAACTGCTTCTTCAACTGCTGGTTATCATCTGCTTCTATTATCATTTCATATTTTGAATAAAAATACACTTTTAGATTTCAAAGGTTGCTATTTATTTTAATCCTTGAAATATCATTAGGCATTGACATAGATATAGAAATGTCTGCACTCTGCATCATCCCAGCCAAGAGTTCTCATAACATCTGTTAGTTTAATTCTAGAACACATAAATAAATTATGCTTGTCAACTTACTGTGACTTTTTCACCCTATGATAGACTTGTAACTGCAATTAATTTTGTTCAAAATGATCGAACATTTTGGAAAAGAGTGTTTGGAAAGAAGGAGATATTATACCTCTACATCATTGGTGATACTCAATGGTATAGTATTCTGATTCCCTACTAATCCCACCCCTCCCCTGAGGTCGATTCTGTCTGACAATACCACACTAGCTATTCATTAGCAGTTCAAGTGAAGGAAGATATTTCAGATATTTCTAAAAGTAAGATGATGCAGGGCTGAATGCCTAATAGGTGTCCAGTGAAGCTGCACGCATTTTGTTATCTTGTTATCAACATGTTTGCTAATGTAGGAAAACTTTTTTTAATCAAAATTGATTTGACCAAGGGTGAGGTACTAGCTCCAACAAATTACAGTATGATCATAATCTCATCTCAGTCCTACTAAGAGTCCAGGGATATTTATGGCTGTTAGCTCTTGTTTTCCAAATGGTTTTTGTGTTATCAATGAATTTTAAAATTTTTAGCTACTTACTAAACTCTATTAAATATAAATTTTAGCGTGATAAAACATTTGTCTGCTTGTCTGTAATTTTAGAATTACTTAATATCAAAACAGTCCTTGTCAAAATGTATGAGATAAAGGTAATGTGAATATGTGAGATAATTGAACCACAAAAACTTGTTGTTCATTAGAGACAGATTCAAGTATAATGTCAGAAATGTGAATTGTTCTATTGGAATCCTGAGGAATATTAGTACTGATAAAAGATTGTTCCAGTAGTGCCTTCTTTCTGAGAGCAAAAGTCATACATCCTCTGAAACCAGTTTTAGTGTATAATTTTCCTCAGAGTTAAAATATGAAGGTTATTTCCAAGTTGGCCTAAACTTTCTGGTAAATTAGAGATATTAGATTCAACAAACTTAGTGTTCTTGTTCTTGTAAGTTAGATTATGTGCTTTATTACATCAATTACCCAGTTGTGTTTTCTTTAGTGAGGTTGGCTCATCTAGATAAATTTAGTTTCACAGTAATTTTTTCACATATAATGCTCAAAAACATGAATTTAATTCAGAACCTAATTTTAGCTATGAAATTTTATAATAGAAAAAAATCTTCCATTTGATCTCTGTAATGAATCAGATTCCATGAAAATCACTCACTCACAAAATGATTGAATAAAAATTATTGTATGATGTTAACAAAATTATTAAATGTTTATCGGAACAGATTGATAGAATGACAAACTAAGGCCAGAAAGAATGTTCTCCCTAAACTAGAGGTAATATGATGTTCTACCCAAAACAAGCCATAACATTTCCTTGAATGAATTCTTACTGCAAGTGCAGTGACTGTGGTTAGACTCATGACTTTCAGAATGGAGATTCCTTCTTGTCTTAAAATGTTCTGTGCTTGAAAATTAGCTGTTCTAAAGGTTGATTATCTTCACCTCTACTCTTCCTGTTACAGCTGTTTTA